>NC_073745.1:63564217-63699217 GCF_029784135.1 Toxorhynchites rutilus septentrionalis
AATACAATCTTTTTACTCACATGGCAAATATATTGAATTCAATTGAATTCGGGAAGTGTTCTATTCAATCAAAAATTTAATCAATACAAACAAATGATTGCTACGCTAAGATAGTCCCACGTCAACCTTGCGGTTATATCATAGATATAACCCACCCATTTTTTTTCAGATACCAAATATAATAATTTTTAATTATTATACTTTCGCAAGGGTTGTACATTAAGCACGTTATAGTTAGTTCAGAAGAAATAACACCTCCCACTCTTGTCACGCTTGAGCTAAAATACAACGACCTTTATATGTAGCACAATTTTGCCGGAAACAATCATTTTCTATACGCCTGAATTCACAAGTCATTTCATGTGGCCATCTCACCCTTAGTAGCACCTTTTTCATACCTTTTTAATTTATCATATAACATTATGAAATTAAAAAAAACTTTTGGAAGTCAACATGATTGCGGAAAACATCCTAAAGATCGATGCTGACATAATGAAATGTCTCAATTTTGTATACATTGTGTTAAATTGTACTCTATGCTTATGGTGACCGTCTTACCCTGTCTTCCCCTATATAATAGTTTCATGGGAAAAAAGGTACACCGTGCCGAGGCCTGTTTCTCAAACCACTCGAATTCAAGATAATGAACCCTAACCTTTGGGTGAAATAAGAGAAGGGTCTAAAATTTTCCGAAAATGTAGAAAAATTCAAGAAGAATTGGTCTGCAGCGTCCAGAAAGTGCACAAAGACTACTGTGCAGAATTTGATGAGTGGAGTTAAACCTAAGGCTCGATCATTTTTTAGAATTCAAGGATAAGCTTGATTTTTCATTTCATTGCTATGTAAACTTAATATTCCGTAATAAAATTCGCTTTTGTAAACGCTTTCTGAACGTTTTCAGTTTTATTTTGATGTTTGAAAGTTTAAGACTACTTTTCGGTACACTCCGTATAACAGTTCGACTGAAAAAATTATAAGGTTGACGTTTAGATGGCGCCTCTTGCAAAAATCTGCTTGACTATCACAAAGCACCATCTTTCAATGGATACATGTCAAAATTTTACAGCAATCGGTCGATTGGTTCGTGAATTACAGTGTTGAGGGTGAAGGAACTTTTGTTACTGTGAATGTGCTTCGAACTGCTTCCGCATCCGCCGTATTCTCCAGATCTGTCCCCCAGCGACTATTTTCTGTTCGCAGACCTGAAGAGAATATGCCCGCTGGCAAGAAATTTAAGACCGATGATGAAGTGATTACCGAAACTGAGGCCTATTTTGAGTGAAAACCGAAAGTACTATCTATATATTGGGTTGGGAAAAAAGAAAGGTCGTATATTGTCAATATATGGCAACACTTAAACATATCTTGTGTTGCACTTATCGCATTGGGTCATACTATACGGCTATTTAAAGACGACAATCTGTGCTACAATTGTCGTTTTGACAGTGTTGTGACTGTCCTTTTCAGTCTCAAGTTATAGCGCGTCAAAGATGGAGTCCACCAAGCAAGAAATTCGCCATATTTTACGTTTTTACTACCTGCGAGGTAAAACTGCAACGAAGGCGACCGAAAAAAACGTGTAGTTTATGGACCCGGTACTGTAACGATTCGCACAGCACAGAGTTGGTTTGATCGATTTCGTTGTGGTGTAGTGACTGTCGAAGATACACCCCATACTGGTAAACCAATCGTCGTGGATACCGATAAAATCGTTCAAATCATACAAGTAGACCTGCATGTGAGCACTCGCTGGATTGGCCAGGAACTGGGTATAGACCATAAAACCGTTTGGAACCATTTGCAGAAGCTGGATGTATGGGTGCCACACGAGTTGACGCAAAAAAATCTTTTAGACCGAATTAACTCGGTTCTCTACTGTGAGCAGCTTGACCGTTTGAAGCAGGCGATTGACCAGAAGCGGCCAGAAATGATCAATAGGAATGGTGTTGTTTTGCCATACAAATGAAACACAAATTTCTGCATTACTCGGGAATCAATCAAGCAAATTAAACCAAATTTGGCATGTGGAGGTTTTGGGTTAGATACTACTCCCCCTCTCTTAGGGGGGGCTACCACACAAATGAAGCACAAATTTCTGCATTACTCGAGAATTAATCAAGCAAATGAAACCAAATTGGACATATTGAGGTTTTAGGGTGCAATAAGTGTTTCTATGGTGGTTTGACACTCTTCTCCCCTTGCATTACTCGAGAATCAATCACGTAAACATAAATGGAACCAAATTTGGGGTGTGAGGGTTTTTGGGTACGAGAAATGTTTCTATGATGGTATGACACCCCTCCCTCCTCTGGAATGAAGGGGGGCTCCCATCAAAATAATACACAGATTTCAATCAAACATATTCCAACCAAACATGGCAATTGAATATTTTCGGAAAACTCTGAAGAAAATGGGAAAATTTACGAAAATTCAATTCCCATATGTTCTATAATTTCATAGGGATAGTCCATTTGATGTTTGCGCTAGCGAAATTGATTTTTGTTCGAAAGTGGAAATGGATTTTAATGTGATAAAATGTAACCGTTCGAAGTCCCGACACGCGAGTGTAGTGAGATACGGTGGCTTTAGCGCCACTCCCTGTCGTGTTGAATTAATGCCCGACAAGAATGGCTCAGGGTCAAGTTAGCTTCGAACGATCACGTACGATTACACACCCAAAGTTAATTTTTAGTACATTTTCTGGCATTCCGATTTATTACATTAAATGAGCTGAAAGATAACATAAAATATTCTACTCCCCAATACATGTATATCATTTGTATAATATATATGCTAGAGCCAATATGAGGGAGCGAAACAGGAGGCACATTTAAATGAAAGCTTTTCGTATAGTTTGCCAAATACACAGCCCAGACAGAGAAAGATATATTCTCGTTCATGTTCTTCTTTATCGGCTTAGAAAACATCTTCCAACTTCATTTTATGTGGAGGTGTAATATTATCACGCTCCTTTATAATAGCGCTGGCAGCTATATGGATAGCGTGGTCGTGTAAAGTAACTTCGCATACCAGCCGGCCTTGGTTCGATCCCCATTGACGTCGTATGGACTTTTTTTTTGCACAATCCCAAATGAAAAGAGAAAAGAAAACAGAAAGAGATGTCTGCTCGCATACATACAAACCATTTTTAAGCTCCAAAATAGCTCATTATTTGCGCATTTGACTCTCATGACCAGGAAATGGCATCTTTTCTGCCAAAGATGGCATGTTTTCTGCCAACGCTAGTTTGGGTGAGTTGGTTTCGTTGTTAGAGTAGATCCTCCTAATTTAGCTGTTATTAGTCGGTTGGTTAGCATGGCATGTATCCAGTTGGAGATGCACATGTCAAAAGTACATTTTTTCCTAGCTTTATCCATAGAGTTGTAGGATGCATTGTCAAATGCTCCCTCAATATCAAGAAAAGCTGTAAGTGAGACTTGTTTAGAATCAAAAGACCTCTCTATTTTTGAAATTAACGTGTGAAGCGCTGTTTCAGTTAATTTATTTGCTTGGTAGGCAAATTCAAATTTGTTCGATGGTCTCCTGTTCAAATACAGGGTTTTCCAACTTTGAATTCCGAAAGTAAATTGAAATAAATCACACTTAGAATTCGAATTTCGATGAAACTTTTATTTCAAATTAAAGTTTGGTTTATGCCATTATGTGTAAAATACAACATCATTCAAATATCCACCTAGGGCTTCCTCGCACACCTCGATCCGGTACAGGTAATTTTCGATGACTTTTCGGCACACATGGGGCGGTATCTCGGCCACAACTTCACGAATGTTGTCTTTCAAATGTTCAAGAGTTTGCGGAGAGTTCGCATAGACACGGTCTTTCGCATAACCCCACAAAAAAAAGTCTAGCGAGTTCAAATCGCATGATCTGGACGGCCAATTGGCATCAACAAAACGCGAAATTATGCGTCCCTCAAATTTCGTTCGCAATATGGCCATGTTCGGTCGTGTTGTGTGGCACGTGGCGCCGTCCTGCTGAAACCACATGTCATCCGTATCCATATCTTCAATTTGTGGCAACAAAAAATCGGTTAACATGCGGCCATAGCGCTCACCATTCACAGTTACCATCTCGCCGTCCTCATTTTCAAAGAAATACGACCCGATGACTCCACCAGACCATAATGCGCACCAAACAGTGACTTTTGGCGGATGCAATGGCCTCTCAACAATCACGTGTGGATTTTCTGAGCCCCATATACGGAAATTTTGGGTGTACACATAGCCACCGAGCTCGAAATGTGCCTCATCGCTGAAGAAAATTTGATGCGAAAATTCAGCATTTTGCTGCTGTTTTTCGTTCACCCAATCGACGTATGCCCGACGCATTCCATGGTCACCACGCTCTAATTTTTGTACCAGTTGGACTTTATATGGATGTAGGTGCAAGTCCAAATGCAAAATTCGCCACAATGATGTGTTTGACAAGCCCAATTGCCGAGCACGCCGTGGAATCGAAACATACGGGTCATCCTCCACACTGGCAGCAACAGCAGCAATATTTTCGGCCAAACGCACATTACGATGATACACAGGTTTCACAATATCCACTACGGATCCAGTTTGTTCGAATTTACGCACTACATTAGCGATTGTGTGCTCTGTAGGCCGTCCATGACGACCAAAATCCGTCCGTAATGCTCGAAAAACATTTGCCGGTTTTTCATCATTTTTATAGTATAATTTAACAAAATTAACACGTTGTGCGATGCTAAAACGATCCATATTGTAAAATGGCAGCCATTCAACTAACGATATGACGCTTTGGTTGACAGCTATGTCAAACGGTTGTCAGCGCAGGGCTGTATACTTTCGGAAGCCCGAAGTGGAAAACCCTGTATGATGATTTGATATGGAGATCAATTTCCATCATCTTTCCCATGACAGATGTTAAACTAATTGGTCTATATGCTTTGGGAGTCGTCCTGTCACGTTTACCGGTCTTGGGAATAAATATAGCCCGGACTTCTCGCCATTTACTAGGAATGTAGCTTAGTACCATACTAGTCCTAAACATCTCCGTTAGAAGAGGGACAGTGATATCCTTGCGTCTAATTCAGTTGTTGCCCTGGTTTTGTGCGGATTACTCGTATTCTCAAGGGGTTTTTATTGGATTGTGATAGTTTGTTACATGCACGTTGTAGCATTCAGTAGGTGCGTTTACTCACGGTACGGGTAGCCACATCCTAATAAATGACAACCAACCGCTGCGTAGAGGACCAACTGCTACAAATTCAAATTTTTCTAAAGATTCAATTAAGCTTCATCAAATTTTGTTTCATTCTGAAATAATGTTCGAAGTGATGAGCAAGCGAATAGAATACAAAAAAAATTATAGTCCTACGTCATCAATGCCATGTTGTCATGTTGTGTCTCGGACACCCCTTTCTCTATAGTTCGTTTATTCGCGTTCCATTCACATGTCGCCTAGCACGGGAGAAGAGCACCTTTTTCGTGACTATAAATTTTGTAATTTCATCCCAAATTTACTTCGTTTACAATTAAGGCCATTCAATTCGCTCAACCATTGCACGGAATACAGAGCTTGGGGCGGTGTCACACCAGGTCCAACTGTGACAGCTCAAATAGACACCGGAACATAACATCCGTTCGGTTCGTTGGATTTGCCAGAAAATATACCTCCTGGAGGCATGTTTTCTTTATCCTGGTCCCTAATCAATTTCCTTAACATTACCGCACAAATGGCAAACATCTAGGAATCCAGGCAGGCAGGCAGGCAAGCGGGTCGGGCGGTCGGTGGCCCCCGAAGACGGACGGTTCTTCTTCTGGAGACAGAATGTAACTCGTAACGAAGCAAGTGTAAATAGAAATTGTACTACAAATAATTCAACACATCTCGGGTGCTTGTCACATGGCAGCAGTAGCAGCAGTGTATTGCATCCGAGACTTCCCCGTTATCTTCCGTTCTAACGGACGGAAGGATTGGGGGGGATGGGAGCATTTCAGCATGTTTAAGAAGATCTGTTCCAAAACGAAGAAGATTCCGAGGCGATAGAGAGAGGTTTGCTTGGCAGCATGGATGGAAGGGAAGAATGGAATGATATTGAATATTTTATTGGCTCATTTTGGCCTGTAGAATGCTCCACAGGCAGCTCGAGATCCTCGAGTTTCCCCGTGCCATTGTGGAAGTAGGCGGTATGACTTTATCAACAGATAGTGAAGCGGCGAGTGTGTGTGTGTGTGTATGTGAAGTACAAGCAGCATCCGAGTGAGTGATAGCATGGTACATCGTAATCAGTTCAGGGAAAATCGAATCCCAGGGACAAACAGTCCTGAGGCATCTGTGGCATAGTGCTCGAGGATGTGCGCGCTCTCTCTCTATCCCTGCTTAGGTGGTATATTTGCACTAATTGAAAATGGATATGATTGTGGAGCTGTGATTATTGTAAGAGGATTTCAAGGTTCGTTTAGTCTTCTTGCTTTCGTTTGAATAGCTACCCAAGCCTTCGTCTCACCCCATTCATGGTTTCATCGGATCAAACGTGGCCTCAAAGTCGAAAGTGGCACATATTCAATTCAGCGAGCGGAAAAATGCTGCTCGGTACACAGAAACATAATAATATTTCACCCCGCAACGAACGGGAGCATCCTTGAAGTCGAAGATAAAAACTGATTGCGCTGCATCTTAGCGCTTCCGCTTTCTGTTCGTGCTGTTGCAGTGGAAAAACGTGGAGAACAGCATATAGCGCAATAGCAACAAACGCTCTCGTGCAAAATGCTTTTATGATGAAGCTTAAACGCTCGGCACTTGAACGCGCGACCGTAGAGAAGACGACGACGCCGACGTTCACTTCTTCGCTCGACGCCTTGTTTTGAGTGTACCGCTCAAGATATGCGCTCCAGATGATGAGAAATAGCTAAACATCCAGCACAGACATCCACCACCAGGTGCAACTGCTACTCGTTAGGGTTGCTGGAGACCCACTGATAAGGCCAGAGAATCTAAACACTTAGCAATCATTCGCTTGAAAGGGGACAATTTATCTTCCTCGTCCACTGATGCCCCAGCCCCGCAACTTCTTGCAGCCGGTGGTGGTCCACTCCGGTTAATAATGGTGTGTGTTTGCTTGGGAGAATGATGTCATTAGCCACTACGAGGAACTACAATAAGACAATTTATATATATATCTGCTTGTTCCATGCATACATTTACGACCGTGGCATAGTGTTGGACCCCGGGCGGTGGCGGCAGCACAACTGCATCCAAGATTTACAAATCGTTATCCTTTGTGGCGATACTTTTCATCGCCAGCGGGGGTTTTTCCTCCTGTGGTTTTTCCGCATCGCTGTACTCTTCTTCCTCTTCTTCGTCGTCGTTCCGGGTGGTGTTCCAACCAGGCCAAACCACAAGCATAGTCGGCAGCGGACAAATGAAGCCCATAAATTCCACTTTATTACTATGGACTGTGTGGGCGGGGGAGGGAACAGATTTTCTCCCCTCAACCTTTCGCTTGGGTCGTGACTTGGGCGATAGCTTTGGCGCAGGGCCCGTGTGTCAACCAACCCCGAGGTTCGTGGCAAAATGGGACCGTTAAAACATGATTCTATCCCAACTGGTGCGCTTCCCCATTTTCTGCGATTTGTCCATGAAAAGTGGTACTTCGAAAACCTCGAATCTATGGCTTTTGGGTGGGCGGAATATCCACGTCGGGGCAGTTGTTTGGTGTTGTTAGGGAAACGGTGCAATCTGGGCGGAATTTTGTTTCGAATCGACCATTCGAGTCATTCCATAACCGCCTAAAGACATGATAATAATTTTGCTCCCCCAATTGCGCTACATTACTTATCACAATTTACAATGATTTTTACTTGCATGATATGGTCTAATGTTTAGCTGAGATTTAAGATCAAAGCACGATTTTGGCACGGTTCGTTTTTGGCAAAATGATTTTTTTTCTTTCTGCAGTGTTGACCTTCATCGTTTTCTTTTAGTGTATGAATTCGTTGAGACAGTTTTGCTTGCAAACTAGTAGATAACCGTTTTTATTGTTTTATTGACCTTTACAAATTTCTTCACTATCACCACTTTCTCTTCCAAATTCCGAACTCAGTTTATGAACTCGGAACATAAGCATTAATTCGAATTTCTGTTTCAAGATGCAAGTTTCAGTTTGTACAGGGCCTTAGGTAGCTGACCCCGCATATTTCAGGAGGTGATGAAGGACCATATTTGATAAATAACTACTATGTCTTATCTTAACTGTGACAGAGTAATTGAACTTTTCCTTAGCCCAATTTCTTGGCCTAAGCTAAACTTGGCCTAAGCTGAAAAAGTACGCTACTTAGAACGATTCTGTTGCCTCTATATGAAGCAATGACAGAATAAGATTTTGTTCAGATTTTGCTCCTATATTCTCAAATTTAAATCGGTTTTTCTCATTGTTTGCTCACATTATTCTTATTTTTTACTCAGATCTTTGATAAGATTTTGCTCAAATTTTTCCTGAGATTTTATTCAAGATTTGCTCAAATACAGCTCAAGTTTCACTCAAATTTAGCTAAAATTTCATTCATGTCTTGTCAAAAAAAAAATGTCTTAGAACAGATTTTGTTCAGAATTTTTACAATTTTTCTAATCTTAAGCTCAAAATTTCCTCAGATTTCGTTCAAGTTTTGTCGAAACTTTTGCCAAAAATGTTGTCACCAGCAGATTTTTTTATAATTGAAATGAGATTGGAGCTTTCTTGAGATTTTGCTCAGATTTTGTTCTGATTTTATTCAAATTTTGCTCAGTATTTGCTCAATTTTCGTTTGAATTATTCTCTAAAGGGTGTGTCACATCAAATTGCATCACTGAAAAAACGCTGTAGAAATTCGCCCAGTAGACCGATCCTTTTGAAAATTTTAGACAGTAAAATAAAAACTATTAAACAACTTTTGGCATTTTCTTTTTATTCATACTTCGAGCCCAAGCCCGTATGCTCGCACCTTCCTCTTTACCCCGTCCATAAGGTTCTGTACAACGTCAGGTTGTAGTTTTTTTTAACAAAAATCCATTTTCTCTTGAAGTCCGCCTCCGATTTGACAACTTTTGGGTTCTTCCGGAGGGCCTGCTTCATAATCGCCCAATATATCTCTATTGGGCGAAGCTCCGGCGCGTTGGGCGGGTTCATTTCCTTTGACACGAAGGTGACCCCGTTGGCTTCGTACCACTCCAACACGTCCTTTGAATAGTGGCACGAAGCGAGATCCGGCCAGAAGATGGTCGGGCCCTCGTGCTGCTTCAATAGTGGTAGTAAGCGCTTCTGTAGGCACTCCTTAAGGTAAACCTGCCCGTTTACCGTGCCGGTCATCACGAAGGGGGCGGTCCGCTTTCCTCAAGAGCAGATCGCTTGCCACACCATGTACTTTTTTGCAAACTTGGATAGTTTCTGCTTGCGAATCTCCTCCGGAACGCTGAATTTGTCCTCTGCGGAGAAGAACAACAGGCCCGGCAGCTGACGAAAGTCCGCTTTGACGTAGGTTTCGTCGTCCATTACCAGGCAATGCGGCTTCGTCAGCATTTCGGTGTACAGCTTCCGGGCTCGCGTCTTCCCCACCATGTTTTGCTTTTCGTCGCGGTTAGGAGCCTTCTGAACCATGTATGTACGCAGGCCCTCCCGCTGCATGGTCCGCTGGACGAATGAACTTGACAAATTCAGCTTATTGCCGACATCCCGGACCGAACTTCTCGGATCTCGTCTAAACTGCTTAACTACGCGCTTGTGATCTTTTTCACTGACGGAGCATCCATTTTTGCCGTTCTTCACCTTCCGGTCGATGGTTAGGTTCTCGAAGTATCGTATTGGTACTCTGCTGACCGTGGATTGGACGATTCCCAGCATCTTACCGATGTCCCGATGTGACAACTCCGGATTCTAGAAATGAGTGCACAGGATTAATTCACGACGCTCTTTTTCGTTCGAAGACATTTTTCCAAATTTACGAAAAATTGACAGTGAAGCATGGCCAACGTGATCTATACACTCTTATCTGATTATAAGCGAAAGCTGAAGATATAATTCCTAAAAATTAAATTTCTACAGCGTTTTTTCCGTGATGCAATTTGATGTGACACACCCTTTACTCTACTCTACTTAGGGATTTTGTTGATATTTTTATAATTTATTTTTATTTTATTTATATATTATAATTATATTAAATTATATTATATAAATAATATAATATAATATATATAATTATAATATAATAATATAATAATTTATTCTTAATATATAATAGCTTACTTTTTGAATTAGAGTAGTCTAAAGGAAGCAATTATAGTTTTTTTCAAATGTTCGGATATGCTCAGATTTCGTTCAAACTTTAAACACATTTGCTCAGGTTTCACTCATATTTTTTTACGTTTTACTCGAATTGTGTTCAGATTTTGCTCTATCTTTGATCAAATGTCAGTTTTTGCCCAAATTTCGTTCTAACATTGCTCGATTATTGTCAGAGTTTGTCTAGATTTTACTCAGATTTTTCTGACATTTTAATTTTACGATTTTGCTCAAACTTGCTTTGATTTTACAAAGATTTAGCTCATATCAAGTTATGATTTCTCTCAAATTTTGCTGAGATTTTACTAAAATTTTGCCAGATTTTGCTCGAATTTTGATCAAATAGTGCTCGAATTTTCCACACATTTTCCTCAGAATTTTTCTAAGAATTCGCTCAAATTTTTTTCAGTTTTTGTTCGAATTTCATAGAAATTTTATTCAAATTTACTCAAAATATTGCAATTTTTTTTCAAATTTTTATCTCGGATCTATTGAGGATGGCGTGAAATAAACGAAAAAGTACGTTTTTCACTATAGATCCTACGTCAAACCACGAAGGGGTTCAAATAAACCGCCAAAATTTCTTATTTAATATCCTTTATAATATTTGCCATACAGCTAGTGATTTGGTTTGGGGGCACTTTTTACTCCCTTACCTAACCACTCTTTGGAAATATAAAAAAAAATTTTTGATACCGCGCAACACTGAAAAAAATCTGAAAAAAATCACACATATCTAGAAAAGTCGTAGAAACACATTTAAGTAAGAATTAAAGTAGTACTGAATCTCTAAATTCCAAAAAAAATTTTTTTCAAAATTTGAATATTTTTTTTAGTACTAAAATTTTTGATGAAATTTTTTTTTGATAATTTTTCTTGATACATCGTAGTAAGATGCACATTCAGTATTTTTTTCAAATTTTTATCTCGGATCTTTTGAGGATGGCGTGAAATAAACGAAAAAGTACGTTTTTCACTATACATCCTACGTCAAACCACATAGGGGTTCAAATAAACCGCCAAAATTTCTTATTTAATATCCTTTACAATATTTGCCATACAGCTAGTGATTTGGTTTGGGGGCACTTTTTACTACCTTACCCGGCCAGGCCCTTTGGTCAGGTTTTGTTCATGATTTCCCTTAAATTTTTCTCGAATTTGTTCAAACATTGTTCAAACTTTATCAGATTTTCCTAAGAGTCTGCTAAAATTTGGCCTCAATCTGGTAAAATTTTACTAAGATTTTGCTGAGATTTAGTACAAACTTCGTCCTTTCGAATTTTACTCTGATTTCAATTTCAATTTTTCAATCATTCAATTTTTCTCTCAAATCATCCTCGAATTCCTCTTGGTAAGATTTTGCTGGGGTTTTGTTGAGATTTTACTAACATTTTGTTCAGATTTTGCTCAAAATTTGCCCCGATTTTGCATGGATTGGCAAAATCAGACTGAGCTCAAATCTAGCTCATATTTTGTTTAGACTTTGTTGAAATTCTGCTAGAATTTAACAACTTTCAGTTTTTCAAATTTTTGTTCATGTTTTTGTTCAGATTTTGCTTCTATTTTCACAAATTTAGCTCAGTTTTTGTTCATCATTTGCTCAAATTATACTCATATTTTACTCAGATCTTGATAAGATTTTGCTCAAATTTTTCCTGAGATTTTGCTCTGATTGTGTTCAAAATTTGTTAAAACTTGCATAATTTTTGTTTAGATTATGCTCAGATTTGGTTCTGATTTTTTTTTTCCAAAATATATATTTTTATCAAGGCTCATATGGCGTTAGCTTCACGGGGCCGGGAGTTCAATACTTTGACAATTTTTCTTATTATCTATGTTAGTAATATGTAACCGATTACTCGCGGTTGGCTCGAGGTTAGTATTACAAGTGTTTTCGTAATTCGGATGTTGCTGTCTCCAATGCTCTGTACGTGTGCCCGACTCGGGATACTTCCTATTGGGATGCAGCTGACCCTTGATCAGCAACGCCCCCCTAGTCTGTACCTCATATCATATTTTGTTCAGGATCAATGTTTTTTTTGCTCAATATTTTCTAAGATTCCGCTCAAGCTACGCTCAAATTTAGCTCAGATTTAGCTTAAATTTTGCTCAAATTCCACTCGTGTTTTGTCAAAACATTTACCAAAAATGTTACTTAGAACAAATTTTGTTCACAATTTGCTCAAATTTCACTCATGTTTTGTCAAAAATGTTGTCGCAAGCATTTTTTTGCTCAGAATTGCAGTTTTGTTCTGATTATACTTAAATTTTGTTTTTGAGTTTTGCACCCAATATTCTCTAGCTCTACTCAGGGAGTTTCCTGAGATTTTATTTAGAAATTCCGCTCTGTTTCCGCGCAAATTTTGTTCGGTTTATTTTCAAAGATTTTGTTATGATTTGTGTTTAGGATTTGCACAGATTTGGTTCATATTTTACTACGATTCAGCTCAGTTCTAGCTCAGACTTCAATCAAATTTTTTTTCAATTTTTGCTTAGATTAAAGAAAGGTTTAGTTTTTGATTAAATTTTCAAATCTTATTCAGCTTTTTTTTTCAAAGTATGCTCAAATATTGCTCAAATATTGTTCAAATTATTTTCTTATTTTTCTATGATTTTGTTCATTTTTGCTCAAACTTTGATAAGATTTTGCTTAGTTCTTGAACAAATGTTCAAACTTTTATTTTTGTTTTTTGTGCTTAATTTACTCAAATGATGTACAGTTTATTCTAAAATATCTATATAACAGATAATATCTGAGAGAAAAGTTCAATTTCAAATTTTTCTCTTAGATACAGTCAACTCGATTTGAGTAGATATTGAGTTATGGAGAGAAAAATGCTTGTAAAATAAATCAACGGTGCCATCAAATTCATCGAGTTGTGAGAGAGAGTTGACTGTATTATTTGTTCAAATTTCACTAAAATATATTTTATATATATATTTTATATATATTTTCAATATTTCCCACAGATTCAGTCAAATTGTGTTCAAATATGTTCATTTTGTTCAGTTTTTTGTTATATTAAATAAAACTTTGATAAATTATTTTATAAAATTTTGTTAGAATTTTTGATAAAAGTTCACTTAGTTTTCGGTAAAATTTGGCTTTATTTGTTTCAAATTTAGTTGGGATTCTGCTGAGAACACAGATTTCAATGAATAAATAAAATAATAAATAAATAAATGAATAAATAAATAAATAAATAAATCAATTGACTAATAAATAAATAAGTGCATAAATAAATCAATTTAGCTCAGATTTAATTTATTTTCTGCTCAAATTTTGATCCCATTCTGTTCGGTTTTTGATCAGATTTTTTGCCAAATTTTGGATGAAATTTGCCTCAGTTTTAAATTTTATATTTTTATTTTTATCATATTTTTAAATCTCATTTCAGAATTTGCACAGATTTATGTTTACAGCTCAGCTCATTCAGCTCAAATTTTGTTGTTTTTGCTCAAAATTGTTCAAAGATTTTGCTTAGGTTTTTATTAAATTTAAATATTTTGCTAAAATTTCATTTGAATCATGTTCAAATGTCGCAAAGTTTTTGCTTAAATTTAAATTTTTCTCTCTAATATTTGTTGCTTAGATTTTGTTAAGATTAAATTCAGATTAAGTTCAAATTTGGTTGAAATTGTGCTAGGTTTTTGCTCATATTTTGATCTCGCTAAAATTTTATAATTTTGCTCAGATATTGCTCACATTCAGTTCAAATTTTGTTCAAATTCTCTTCCATTCTGCTCAGTTTCTTATCGAAATGATACGATTTTTCTAAGTGTCCTCTCAAACTATGCTCAGTTTTTGCCATTTTTTCGAAATTCTACTAAGATTTTGATCAGAATTCGCTGATACTCGGATTTTAATAAAATTTTGCTTAGTTTTTTTTAATTCATTAAATTTATTTAGCTTCAGCTCGAATTTTGTTCAAGTTTCGCTTCTGTTTTACTGAGTATCTGCTCAGTTTTTGCTCAAATTTCACCCAAGTTTTGCTTAATTTTTTTCGAATTTTGCTTTGCTTTTGTTCAGTCTTTGTTCTATTGTTGCTCAATTTATTCTCGAATGTTGCTCAGATTATGCATAGATCTCGCTATGATCTTGCGAAGGTTTTGCTCAAACTGTACTGAGATTTTATTCTAGTTATTCTCAAATTTAACTCTCAGATTTTGCTTAGAATTTACTCAGAATATATTAAAATACTATTAAAATTTTGCTCACATTTCGTTCAAACGCTTTTGTATTTTGTTCAGATTTTGTTAAATTTTTTGTTCAAATTATTTTAAAATTTCACTCTGATTTCACTCCAATTTTGCCTAGAGTTTGCACGGATATTTTCAATATTTCCCTAGGATTCAGCGCAGATTATGTTCGAATTTTGCTAATATTTTGGTAAGTATGTGCTTGATTTTTTAAATTGTGTTTAGAATTTTCTCAAATGTCAGATTTTGCTTAGATTAAACTCATGCTTATCTCAATCATTGTTCCAAATTTGCGTTTATTTTACACAGTTTTCGCTCCATTTGTACGGTTTTAGTCGAATTTCGCTCAAATTTGCATTTGTCTTCTTCTTCTTCTTCTTCTTCTTCTTCTTGGATGGCTCTAACGTTCCAGTGGAACTTTTGCCTTCTCAACGTAGCATTACTTGCGTCATTTTTATTAGTAATACTTGTTTGAGATTTCTATACCGAATAACACGCCTTAAATGTACTCTGGAGTGGCAAGCTCTAGAATACGCGTGACCACAGTGCAAGCCGGAAAAAAATTCTTTGACGAAAAATCCCGCGGCCAGAACGGGAATCGAACCCGAACACCCGGCATGATAGTGTGGGACGCTAACCACTCGGCCACGGGAGCACATTTGCATTTGTGCATTTTATTAATTTTGTAGATATTGTTTATTTTAGAGTTTTTGTAGTTTTTATAGATTTTGTAGAGTTTGTAGATGTTGCAGGTTTTATAAATTTTGTGGATTTTTTAGTGCATTTTGTAGATCTTGCAGATTTTGTAGATTTTGTAGATTTCGTAGACTTCGCAAATTTTGTAGGTTTTGTAGATTTTGTAGATATTGTAGATTTTGTATATTTTGCAGATTTTATATATTTTGTAGATGTTGTAGATCTTGTAGATATTGTAAATTTTGTTGATTTTGTAGAATTTGAAGATTTTGTAGATTTTGTAGATTTTGTAAATTTTGAAGATTTTGTAGATTTTGTAGATTTTGTAAATTTGGTAGATTTTGTAGATTTTTTAGATTTTGTAGATTTTATAGATTTTATAAATTTTTAAATTTTTATTTATTATTATTATTATTTACATTTTGTGGATTTTTAGGGCATTTTGTAGATCTTGCAGATTTTATAGATTTTGCAGATTTCGTAGACATCGCAAATTTTGTAGGTTTTGTAGAATTTGTAGATTTTGTAGATTTTGAAAATTTTGTAGATTTTGTAGATTTTGTAAATTTTGTAGATTTTGTAGATTTTGAAGATTTTGTAGATTTTGTAGATTTGTGAATTTGGTAGATTTTGTAGATTTTGTAGATTTTGTAGATTTTGTAGATTGTGTAGATTTTGTAGATTTTGTAGTTTTTATAGATTTTGTAGAATTTGTACAAAAAACGTTGTACAAAAAACGCAACGGTGCCAAGCAGGGATTGAACCTGTTCCTCGACCATGCTATCCACATAACCACTGTTGCTGTAATACCACTGCAAGAGAATATTACACCACATTATAAAATGAATTTTTATCTTTTTAACGTGAATCTTTTGATGCGTGCTTATTTGCAAAGTGTCTTTTATTTGGCTTTCTTATGTTTCTATGATATATACATATTTTACAAGAAAATATTTTACGTCACATTTAATGATACTTTTAAGATCATTTAATGATACTTTTAAGATTTAAGGTTCTCCCTTATTTTCCCATTCATTTACCCAACCCTTTTTCCATTCTCCACAACATGCATCAAACTTCTAAATAAACTTTTAAGTTTAGCACAGCCAACCGCGAGAAGGTCATTGTACAGGAAGAAGCTATATATCACCAGCCTGCTCCGAAATTTACCCTCCGGAACAAAATCAACATTTGCATTCACCATGCCAATTATCCCAACTTTCTTGGTGAAAAACAAAGATAGATAACCGAAATTGTTCCGACAGAAGGCGGAAAATCTGGACGAATTAAACTGAGCGCAAACGCGGTTTAGGTAGTCCGGAACGATTAGGGCCTCCCTGCAATTAGGAAAATATAATATGATGATGATGATGAAGCGGCAGCAGCAGGTGTTTCCAGCGCAACTTTCCGGCTCTTTTGGTGAGCGCTTACTCGACCGTGAAGTGCTTGGAAATCTGTGATTTCGGCGAACGTGGGCTGCTCGTCACAAAGGTGAGATTGTTTTGATTAATCAAGCGAACCGCAGGTGATTAATTCCACGAGAAGAAGGATAATCGCACAAAGTTGTCCGCTGTTTTCCACTCTGCTGATAAGCATAATGTCCGCTCGCACCGGAATCGATCCAACCGGGAGTTATTTTGTCTAAGATGGCAAAGGAAAGACCGAAGTCCGAAGGACTAAGTAGAGATAATTAAGAATAACATGTCGCTCCCTGGCTTCCGAAATGTTTGGGGACACAGGCGAAGGTGTGTTGTAAAGGGTGTGTCACATCAAATTGCATCACGGAAAAAACGCTGTAGAAATTCGCCCAGTAGGCCGATCCTTTTGAAAATTTTAGACAGTAAAATAAAAACTATTAAACAACTTTTGGCATTTTCTATTTATTCATACTTCGAGCCCAAGCCCGTACGCTCGCACCTTCCTCTTTACCCCGTCCATAAGGTTCTGTACAACGTCAGGTTGTAGTTTTTTTGAACAGAAATCCATTTTCTCTTGAAGTCCGCCTCCGATTTGACAACTTTTGGGTTCTTCCAGAGGGCCTGCTTCATAATCGCCCAATATTTCTCTATTGGGCGAAGCTCCGACGCGTTGGGCGGGTTCATTTCGTTTGGCACGAAGGTGACCCCGTTGGCTTCGTACCACTCCAACACGTCCTTTGAATAGTGGCACGAAGCGAGATCCAGCCAGAAGATGGACGGGCCCTCGTGCTGCTTCAATAGTGGTAGTAAGCGCTTCTGTAGGCACACCTTAACGTAAACCTGCCCGTTTACCGTGCCGGTCATCACGAAGGGGGCGCTCCGCTTTCCGCAAGAGCAGATCGCTTGCCACACCATGTACTTTTTGGCAAACTTGGATAGTTTCTGCTTGCGAATCTCCTCCGGAACGCTGAATTTGTCCTCTGCGGAGAAGAACAACAGGCCCGGCAGCTGACGAAAGTCCGCTTTGACGTAGGTTTCGTCGTCCATTACCAGGCAATGCGGCTTCGTCAGCATTTCGGTGTACAGCTTCCGGGCTCGCGTCTTCCCCACAATGTTTTGCCTTTCGTCGCGGTTAGGAGCCTTCTGAACCTTGTATGTACGCAGGCCCTCCCGCTGCTTGGTCCGCTGGACGAATGAACTTGACAAATTCAGCTTATTGGCGATATCCCGGACCGAACTTCTCGGATCACGTCTAAACTGCTTAACTACGCGCTTGTGATCTTTTTCACTGACAGAGCATCCATTTTTGCCGTTCTTCACCTTCCGGTCGATGGTTAGGTTCTCGAAGTATCGTTTTAGTACTCTGCTGACGATTCCCAGCATCTTACCGATGTCCCGATGTGACAACTCCGGATTCTCGAAATGAGTGCACAGGATTAATTCACGACGCTCTGTTTCGTTCGACTACATTTTTCCAAATTTACAAAAAATTGACAGTGAAGCATGGCCAACGTGATCTATGCACTCTTATCTGATTATAAGCGAAAGCTGAAGATATAATTCCTAAAAATTAAATTTCTACAGCGTTTTTTCCGTGATGCAATTTGATGTGACACACCCTTTAACAAAAGCAAGCAAAACATTGTATTCAAACTTCTTCGGGTAATGGATTCAATGGATGCAAACTGAACCGGTGTTGACTTTTTTGTTAATGGTTTTTGTCCCAAAATGTCACGGAGCACTTGCTACAGCAGGACTCCTGCATGTCAACTGCGCCCTCTATGTTGACGATGAATAATAGTGCAGCGACCAGCTTTCATGATATTTATAAAAGGCTTCGCCCAAGGACACTATTAATCAAACTGCTTCCGGGGAGCCACGGAACGATGGTTGGTTTGTGTTGGGAATCATTACTTTCCACAAGTTGTCCGCAAGGAAGTTTTCGTGATCCCGATTTGCAGAGCACGAATTAAAATGTAATTTTGGCAAACTTCCGTAACTCCTTCCAAATTGCATTTTTGTTGACAAATAAACTTTCCGATGCAACAGCTTCGAAAGATGGTTTTGATTTGCGAAGCGATTTTCATAATTCTATTCAATTTGAAATTCAAACGAACCCATTAAACTTTTTACGCTGCATTCGATTTGCTTCGGTTGCTTTGTGAGAGCGTAGGAAAAATGGTTCATATCATAAAGCAACTGTTGACTCCCCCAACTCCCACACCCAAACTACTATTCAGTAGAGCCCTTTGTGTGGGTGCGGTTTGATGGCTTCACAGAACTTTCTATCAAAGCATTGTGCACAAAAGAGTTCGTATAGCGCTCAGCTGGGGGAGGTGGGACCAAACTCCAGCGAAGTGTTTGCCGAAATTCCATTTATCGAAGCTCGCTTCTGCCCATAAATTGTGGCGCAGCAAATGGTGCGGTGAGGGCTGATCGAAAGTCAAAATTTCATTTATCTACACTTGACAGGGTCCTCTCAAATGTCGTTGTTGAATATATCCTCACTTCTTTGCACTATCACCCACTATCGGTGGTGTAATTTTCCTCACGATTTTATCATCCAAACTTTTCGCTGGATTAGCAGCTATACAGGTGATTTGGGGAAAATTTTAAACATTAAGAAGCAGATGCCGGCAGTCTGGTGACTAGGATGAATGGGAATTGTGAAACATCGCTAGATAATGTCATTATCTAAACGTTTTATCAGGCAGTCGTCGTGCGAGGGAACGAAATGAATGATTAAATTTTAAACGCAGTCAATGTGCTAATTTCCGAGCGTGTTTCTTAATTGGTTTGTGTCGGTGTTAAATATTTGATCGTCTGGGAGAAGTTAACTTAATTAGTTCTTTTAGGTAAGAAAAGTGAAGCACGGTCAAACAGATGGCGTTTATTCGATTTCTTCAAAGTTTTTTCAACTAATAGAACTATTTATAAGTTGGCGCTCCAAAAAATAATGAAAAATTTCTTTCGCTTATAGTGTGCATGCTACTTGGTCACATTGTTATTAACACAATGCATCGGGTTTGAAAAGTCAAGAAACTTGTTCTTGGACCGTAGAATAACGATCAGGAACAGGAATAAATATCGGCCGAGTTATGAAAAACCACCCAATTTTGAGCACTTATTGCTCAATCGTTTCTTGATGGAGTATTGAGCTTTGTGCACAACTTAATTGGGGATTTTGACACTCACTTACAATTACTTACTATTGAAATGTAGAAAATAATAAATATTTTGATAGTCAGTTTGTTAAAATAGCGTCTGATGTTCCGCTTTTGTATAAGGCCAGTTATCTGTTCCAACACGTTTTGAGTTTATTGGATGAAACGTTTTCAGAAATCTGAAAAGAAAGTTGCTTACGAAGAGCGAAAAAGCGCAAATTGAAACATTCCATTGCAAAATCAAAAAGTTAAAATCATCGAATTGATCGATTCCAACAAGTAGTACCCAATTACTTGGCAAATCCAGAAGGAAACATAAAAACCAAGAGTGTTCCACGAACACTCTACAATAGAAATCAGCGGGAACGCGCTGCTTCAAATAATTCGAAATCATTGATGCAAATCAAGCAGTCCTGAAAGCGAAACGCTTATTGAATTTTTGAAGTAATCAACCACAACGGCAAGGTAAACGATTATTTATATGCTTCCGGAAAATAAATTTTGTTTTGTTTTGTTTTGACACAAAAGTTTTTATTTCGTACATTTAACTCATTATCACAAGAGAACGGAAATTCGGATTTGTGTTGTCCTAATTTCGTTGTGTTCGTCTCCACCCAAATTAGAATGAAAAATTGTGTCCAATGTTTATGAAATAAGTACTCACTAAAGCAAATGAAAGGGATTGAATAAAAAATGAATTCGAAAAGCATAACTCAATAAATAAAACGAAACACGCACAATAAAGTGTCTTCACCACGGTAAACCGTTCGTTATTATTCTGATGTCGTGAAGATCGGTCACGCCGATCTTTAGGACTACGTCCTTCAGTAAGGGTGCCACATCAGAAAAACGGTCTCGTGGCGAGTATACTACAGTATTGGTTAATCTTAGGCTTTCCTAATACTGAGAACATACACAGCGGTTTTGCTTGATGCAAAGGAAAATGCGACAGCAAGGCTCCCAAATGACCTTTCTAAAGGCCTAGTGTTTCGGCTAAATTTTCGAAATCGGACTTTTTCGAATAGAGTCGAACGAACAGCAAAGTTTGAAGGCTCTTTAATACAAATAAGAAGAAGCTACACCAAAAAATAATGTTTAGCACATGTTTTTGCATCGTGCCGCACAAACAAAAACCGCGTAAAAGAAAACCACGTTAATTCCAAAATCCGCCATAAAAAAACCGCGTAAATTGCAAAATCCACGTAAAAAACCGCGTAAATTCCAAAATCCGCGTAAAAATAAGCCGGGTAAATTTCAAAATCCGTATAAAAATCTAACAAACAATGAATTATCTATGAAAAATGCAACTCATATTTTAACAATTGATTAACTGATTTTTTTTGTATGCTGCAATCATGATATCTGTATCTTCTTTTATTTCTCAGCTACTAATCAGTGATGCAATACAAAGTTATTAAGTGAAAAGTCACACAAATAAGCACATTGAATTTGTACGCGGTCGGTACGTGCTGCGTAAAAAGACCCGCTTAAATTTTTAAATCCGCGTTAAAAAACCGCGTAAATTCCGAAATCCGCGTAAAAATAAACCGCATAAATTCCAAAAACCGCGTATAATTTTTTTTTTGTTTTCATAGTTTGAGCTTGAGCTTGAGCTTGGGTAGACTGTACAATTCGTAGTTGCTCTCCGTGATTGACCTGAACCAACCAAATTGCACAAAGAACACACAGAATGCCGCTTGGGACTAGCAAATCATTCTCGTTGTGCAATTTTCGGTAATTCGAATGTTATTGTTTTCATAGTTTCGGGACCAAAGGCGCTATAGTTTTTTATATTTTTTCTGAAAAGCTGAGGATTTTTCACACAACATATCTCGAAACCAGGGAAGCGTTTTTTCTCGTTTTTGAGTTATGATTTTTCAAAGTTAGCCGATGGTCCAAAAAAATAATTTTTTTCCCATTTTTTTCACTACAAAAAATCATAACTTTTGATCTACTGGACTGATTTTCCTGAAAGTCTTTTTCACATAATATTAGGCTGGCAAAAAAATCCTGCAGTATTTCCGCGAGGTGTCGATGTAAGCGCGTAGTTCTAGTTGTATTCATTGTATCGAGTCATACTATAGCTTGTTGGAAAGGTATTTTTGCGCGCTATAATATAGTCCTTGACAATGTTTTGTTTGGTTAAGTCGTTCGTGAGTTATAGTGTCGCAAATATGGAGCAAAATAAAGAGAAAATCCGACATATTTTACAGTACTACTATGACAAAGGCAAAAATGCATCTCAAGCTGCCAATAAAATTTGTGCAGTTTATGGACCCGATACAGTTTCCATTTCCACCGCACAACGATGGCCACGCTCCGGAAGGCCTGTCGTCGAAAATTGCGACAAAATCGCTGATAGTAGCAGCCGTAGCATCGGCCAAGAGCTGGGGATAAGTCATCAAACCGTTATTAACCATTTGAAGAAGCTTGGATTCAAAAAGAAGCTCGATGTATGGGTGCCACACACGTTGACGCAAAAAAACATCTTTGACCGTATCGACGCATGTGAATCGCTGCTGAATCGCAACAAAATCGACCCGTTTCTGAAGCGGATGGTGACTGGCAATGAAAAGTTGGTCACTTACGACAACGTGAAGCGCAAACGGTCGTGGTCGAAGCTCGCTGAAGCGGCTCAGACGGTGGTCAAGCCCTCATTAACGGCCAGGAAGGTTCTGCTGTGTGTTTGGTGGGATTGTCAAGGAATAATCTATCATGAGCTGCTTCCCTATGGCCAAACGCTCAAGTCGGACCTGTACTGCCAACAACTGGACCGCTTGAAGGACACCAGAGAGGTGTTATTTTTCGTTTTTAAGTTATGATTTTTCAAAGTTAACATGTTCTCAGTTTTCATTCAACATTTCTATGCGACTAGACTGGATGTATGTGATTATAATCCAAATAATTGGCAAATGTGTTATTTATTTTGAAAAACTAGCTAGTAGGCTTTAATTTGATATGTCGATCATCTGAATCGGTCCAGTAGTTCAAAAGTAATAAATTTTTGAAGTGTTTTGGGAAAAAAGGGGAAAATGATTTTTTGGACCATCGTGTAATTTTGAAAAATTATAACTAAAAAACGAAAAAAATCTCCTCCCTGGTTTCGAGATATGTTATGTGAAAAATCCTCAGCTTTCAAGAAAAAAATATGAAAAACTATAGCGCCTTTGGTCCCGAGACAATGAAAACAATAAAAAACGAATACAATCAATAATAACGAGAGCAGAATTGAAATTTTCTGCAGGTATAGTATTAAAAAAGACCAGGCTTTGATTTGATATGTCGATCATCTGAATCGGTCTAGTAGTTCAAAAGTTATGAATTTTTGAAAAAAGTTATTTTTGGCAAAAAAATGGGTATATACAGTCAACTCTCCCTAACTCGATGTTCTGTATCTCGATATTTTCCCTAACTCGATGGATTTCATGGCACCTTCAATTTTACAAGCATTCTTCTCTCCATAACACGATACCTCCCTAACTCGATGCCTCTCTTACTCGATGTGTTTTGATTCATTTTTCCACCTCCCTAGCTCGATTGATTTTCGCGTACATGTTTTTGTGCGTTATTACCTCAGATTTCAATTGCCCTTGAAAGTGAAGACGGAGTGTTCGTGTCATCAAACAATTTCTTTTCAAGTATGGAAAACCACGAGAAACCTTTCAAGCGAACAATCAAAGCGCTAACCATTGCGCAAGGTTTGAGAATCATCGAGCAGGTCGAAAAATATGGACGGAAGGGGTCTGAAGCTGCAAATAAATTCAGTATTGCACAAAGTGCGGTATCAACACTACTCAAACTAAAGTGAAAATGGAATCGGAATGGAAAATTGTATCTAGACCAAAAGCATATAAGGTTGGTCAGAATCGAGAAGCTGGAGCGGTCAATGAATTTTTGTCTTGTCAAGCTAGACAGAATAATTACCCCTCTTCTATTCTTCGGGATAAGGCTTGAGAATTTGTCCAGAAACTGGGAAATCCTAACTTTAAAGCACAACCAACATGGACGGGAGTGATATTCCACTGGCATAATTAATGTGTCGTGAGCGATGTCGACGGTACAATACCGTTCGATTGCTCAATGTCTTTTAATAATTAGTGCAAAAAGGACCAAAACGTGATTTGCTGTGATCTGATGCCAGATACCGATATACTGGAAAGTGTTGAAAAACCTGAGAAAAACGCTGAAGATAGTAGTTCTATTGAGATGTTAATTCGAACGTTTAATCAAACCTGAAGAATATGTCCGGAATATTGAAATCAACTGAAAATGTTCCTGTGAAACTATTCGAACATTTCTTTGTGATTGAACAGTTCCTGCGTGATCGTTACAATTCAGTTTGAGTAACATACTTAATCAATATTTTCTTTGTTAACCTAGTGCCTCATGCAAGTCGGACTCGATTATATACAAACTCGATTATATATGATTCGATTATGTAAAATTTAGAACTCGATTGTATACAGTTTGAAAAAAAAAGTATTTTTTTATAATTCAAATATGAACAATTTCAAGAAAAAAAATTAACCTTTCAGCATTAAGGTGAAATTTAAGTGGCTTTTATAAGTACAGTGGGTTAAAAATCGCGATTTTTGAAGATTTTGATTGAATCTTCATCAGGAATTGTTTATATCGATATTGCAGCGAAATTAAGAGAGATAGAAGTTGGGCGTCAAAGAACAAATTGTAGAGAGGTTAGAGAGCTTTAATTTAATTGAGAGAAACAATCAAGTTTAGTATGAATTTTTAGGATAAAATTAATAATTGCAAATAAAAAAAAACTTTTAAATGTTACACTTCAAAAATGTTTAATCCACTAATTTAGATGTTCCACTACTATATCCTGTACTAAATTTTCTCATCTTTCAAATGAAAGCAACAAAATCGGATTACGTAGCATACTTTTCAATGTAGAGTCAGTTTGAGCCAACAGAATCCGAAACAAAGAAAAAGTTCTATAAGTCTGTCATCGTTGAAATTCTAACATATGCGTAGAAGGATTTTTTTCGTGAAATATAACCGTCTATCACCTCCTGAAAGATTCTGTAAAAAATATTTTTTTTATATGAGAAAGGTGTTTTTTCACTTTAAGGGAATGAATGAAAAATTCAAATTCATACCATAATTGGGACACTTACTCTAATATATGACAATTTGAGACATTAAAAAAAATTAGGAAAAAATGTTCTGTATCTCGATACCTCCCTAACTCGATGGTCCCTTTGGATATCGAGTTAGGGAGAGTTGACTGTATATATAGTATAAATATATGCATTGTGTGACAGCGGTAGGATGATGTCCAAGTGGGGACAGCAGCCCACCCATCGTGGTATTTACAAAGTGTTGCTTTCCTTAATCTGGAAATCAGAAAGGATCCCAAGTTGAAAAATTGTGCGATGACAGAGATTGTAGTGAAAGAAGAAAAAAATCGAAAAAAATCGAAAAAAAAGAATGAGCATAATGCGGTACAAGAAGTGACGTTAAAAAATGAACATATCGTAGTGAAAAAAATGCGGGAAATTCTTGGAATAGTCGAGCCAAGTAAAACCAAAAGTAGTAGTGATCCCAAAAGAAGAAAATTTCAGTAATGAATCGTTTGTTTCGGATCGATCGAACAATAAGGATATGCTGTCGAGCATGTACAGCAAAGTGAAAAGCATGTTGAAGAAAAATGATTCCTGCTCGGAGTCGGTTGGAGAAGCTCATTCGGTTGAGCCATCATTGTCTGCTGAGAAGTTTGATTCACGATCGATGTTTTTGCTGGACTGTGGCCCCGAGATGTTCGTCTACGACGGATCGTATATGGCAAACCATTGGACAGAGGAGACGGTAAGAAGCCACTTTATTATAGGAGAAATAGTATAATAGACCGAGTGTTGTGGAAACATGGACATCTATCAGTTAAGTAGTTTATTTACTAATTTTTTAAGAAGGGGTTTCGTTATATGTTTTTGAAGAGATAAAAACGACTTAGAATGAAATAAACACACCTTGTTCTATTTCACGTACCGGCTCTTCTGCGAATAACTGTAAAGCAGTGAAGCAAATGGTCGGTAGCTTGTAACAGTTAGTTAGAACTCAGTTCATAATTAGGAACCTCATTATAGCGACCCTTTTCACGCGTCCCATAAGAAATATATGTTTAATAAGAATTCTAATGGTAAAGATTTATATTAGAGATAGGGAAAAATCCAACCAAGAATCTTCCAATAGGATTGTTGGGATTTTCCATACTAATGGAAAATTCTATATATGCAGAAGGTAGCAAATAACATAATTTTAGTTTTGAGAGAGATGTACGTCCTCAGTGAATGATTAGGATAAGAGAGAAAAATAAAAGGGAGTCGATCGTCAGCCACGCAGGAGGCCAGTTGTGTCTCCTGCAAAAAGGAAAATGTTGTGTTGTTATTTTGCAAATGTACTATACCTGCAGGAAATTTGAATTCTGCTCTCGTTATTATTGATTGTATTCGTTTTTTATTGTTTTCATGGTCTCGGGACCAAACGCGCTATAGTTATTTATATTTTTTCTGGGAAGCTGAATATTTTCACATAACATATCTCGAAACCATGGGGGGCGTTTTTTTTTGGTTTTTGAGTTATGATTTTTCAAAGTCACTTGATGGTCCAAAAAATCATTTTCCCCTTTTTCCCAAAAATGACTTTCTTCAAAAATTTATTACTTTTGAACTACTGGACCAATTCAGATGATCGACATATCAAATTAAAGCCTACTAGCTAGTTTAAAAAAAAATAACACATTTGCCAATTATTCGGATTATCACATATATCCAGTCTAGTCGCATAGAAATGTTGAATGAAAACTGAGAACATGTTAACTTTGAAAAATCATAACTTAAAAACGAAAAATAACACCTCTCTGGTATTCGGATATATTATGTGAAAAAACTTCAGCTTTCAGGAAAAAATATAAAAATATAGTGCGCCCTTGGTCCCGAAACGATGTAAGCTATAAAAAACAAATATAATCAATAATAACGAAAACAAAATCCATTTTTATTCAGAGTGTAATATTTTTTCGAACAAGACTAGTTCATTGGCTTTGATTTGATATGTCGATCATTTGAATCGGACCAGTAGATCAAAAGTTATGATTTTTTTGTAGTGGAAAAATAGGAAAAAAATTATTATTTGGACCATCGGCTAATTTTGAAAAACCATAACTCAAAAACGAAAAAAACGCCTCCCTGGTTTCGAGATAAAGGGTGTGTCACATCAAATTGCATCACGGAAAAAACGCTGTAGAAATTTAATTTTTAGGAATAATATCTTCAGCTTTCGCTTATAATCAGATAAGAGTGTATAGATCACGTTGGCCATGCTTCACTGTCAATTTTTCGTAAATTTGGAAAAATGTCGTCGAACGAAAAAGAGCGTCGTGAATTAATCCTGTGCACTCATTTCGAGAATCCGGAGTTGTCACATCGGGACATCGGTAAGATGCTGGGAATCGTCCAATCCACGGTCAGCAGAGTACTAAAACGATACTTCGAGAACCTAAGCATCGACCGGAAGGTGAAGAACGGCAAAAATGGATGCTCCGTCAGTGAAAAAGATCACAAGCGCGTAGTTAAGCAGTTTAGACGTAATCCGAGAAGTTCGGTCCGGGATGTCGCCAATAAGCTGAATTTGGCAAGTTCATTCGTCCAGCGGACCATGCAGCGGGAGGGCCTGCGTACATACAAGGTTCAGAAGGCTCCTAACCGCGACGAAAGGCAAAACATGGTGGGGAAGACGCGAGCCCGGAAGCTGTACACCGAAATGCTGACGAAGCCGCATTGCCTGGTAATGGACGACGAAACCTACGTCAAACCGGACTTTCGTCAGCTGCCGGGCCTGTTGTTCTTCTCCGCAGAGGACAAATTCAGCGTTCCGGAGGAGATTCGCAAGCAGAAACTATCCAAGTTTGCCAAAAAGTACATGGTGTGGCAAGCGATCTGCTCTTGCGGAAAGCGGAGCGCCCCCTTCGTGATGAGCGGCACGGTAAACGGGCAGGTTTACCTTAAGGAGTGCCTACAGAAGCGTTTACTACCACTATTGAAGCAGCACGAGGGCCCGACCATCTTCTGGCCGGATCTCCCTTCGTGCCACTATTCAAAGGACGTGTTGGAGTGGTACGAAGCCAACGGGGTCACCTTCGTGTCAAAGGAAATGAACCCGCCCAACGCGCCGGAGCTTCGCCCAATAGAGACATATTGGGCGATTATGAAGCAGGCCCTCCGGAAGAACCCAAAAGTTGTCAAATCGGAGGCGGACTTCAAGAGAAAATGGATTTCTGTTATTAAAAAACTACAACCTGACGTTGTACAGAACCTTATGGACGGGGTAAAGAGGAAGGTGCGAGCATACAGGCTTGGGCTCGAAGTATGAATAAAAAGAAAATGCCAAAAGTTGTTTAATAGTTTTTATTTTACTGTCTAAAATTTTCAAAAGGATCGGTCTACTGGGCGAATTTCTACAGCGTTTTTTCCGTGATGCAATTTGATGTGACACTCCCTTCATGTTGTGTGAAAAATGTGCCACACGAGTTGACGCAAAAAAATCTTTGAGACCGAATCAACGCCTGCGATGCACTGCTCACTGGTGATCTTATCTTATCTTCTTTGTTTTTAAGAGGCTTTAAACTTTGCAGTTCATTCGCCTGTAAGGGACTGGTGATGAAAAGTGGATCACGTACAGCAACCTAAAGCGAAAAAAGTCGTGGTCGAAGCGCGGTGAGCCGGCCCAAACCATCGCCAAGCCCGGATTGACGGCCAGGATGGTTTTGCTGTGTGTTTGGTGGGATTGGAAGGGAATCATCCACTGTTCGCGACCGACAGCGCGAATGTGGAGCAAGTGTCCCATGAAATAGATTCCAATGTCCATCCCTATCCTTATTCCCATCCAAATCACTCCCTCCCATTCTAAATGCAGTGTGTGGTGCATGATACAACTACAACCAACAGCGAAAGCCGAAATACAGCAAAAAATGTAACGAACACCAATGAACAACGAACGAGAAAATCCCTACCAAATAAATATCATTCGAATTTCAACCTTTATCCGTGTAAGATCGCGAGTATAAAATCCATGTGTGTTAAGAAGTTTTCCAAGTGTTTAATTTCCAGAGTGTATTAATTTTCCGAACAACACAAATCCAATGGTCTTCCGTAAGACCAAAGTGTGACATTATCCCGAATCCAGAGCTATCATCACCCAGGCCTTCTTCAGCCGAAGGATGCGCCATTTGCACAATGGTAATAATAATAATAATGAAGTTGCCTTCTAAATGGCAACAAGTTTGCGAACAAAACGGTGCATATTTCACTTAAATTGGATAATTTTAAGTATGTTAAATAAAGCGTCAAATTTCGATCAGAAATACGACATTTCTTTTTCCCCAACTCTATATTTGCTGGCCGGTTCTGTTTTGTTGTTTGTTTCACAGCAAAGCGACTTCCGCAGATGTGAGGTACCTCGAAACGTAAGAAATGATATACTTGGGGACATTGCAAAATTTTCAAAAAAATGTTTCTAACTAAAAAAATCAGTGGTGTTGTTTCTAACTGAAAATATGCAGCCCTCGTGCAAAAAACATCGATCTACGGGGGGCATAAATAATTTCAAAATCACTTTGCACAGCAGCTTTTCAAATAGCTACGACCATTCAGCTGAGCGTTGAACAGAATAAGTAGAAGCAATTTTCAACCGCTCACATTCATAAAATGAAATTTAAAAAAAATCATTTAAAGTACACCAACTCTCCTTTCGTCCAGGTTCAACCCCCTCAATCCTCTCCCAGAAGGATCAAATCAGCGTGTGTGTTCCGTTCATAGCTGATTTTCCACCCAGCGCAGCTTCACTTCAACAGTGTCGAATAAAAATTAAAATAAAATAAATAATCGGCGGAGGCGGCGGCGATGGCGGCGCAAATCCCTTGTCCAACGGAGTAATTCCCATCATCGCGCGAGGCGGAAAAGCGGCCATCGTGTTTCGATGAAACGCTGATGAAAGCGATAGCTTCAAGTGTCCTCTCGTCGTGCAATCGCGTCCAATTACAGCCATATGAAGAGCAGCAGGAGCTGGTATGAATATGAAACGCAACCCTGGTTGGAGTGAAATGGTGGTTGGTGGAAGTGAAAATATTTAATTTGGCTCTCTGCACTACTGTCCATTGTCCATTTCTCTCCGGTCCGGTGGTTCCGACGGAAGCTGCAGCGCAAAAAATAAAGTTCAAATAAACTGAACAAAAATCATTCGATGTAATTGCAATGCATGAAAAAAAAAATCCGAAATGAAAGAGAATAACGCGACTATGATTAAATTAATTTAGAGCTCCCGAGCAGGTGCAACGCGGTGCGGTGCGGTTGAGAGGTCATTTCGTTATGGGACAAGGGTTTGTGGTAGATCCAGGACCACCCACCACCCGTGTGTGTTCAATTGATTTGTATTTGCTCACACGGTTTAATCGGTGCTTTGCGATGGGTTTGATTGCAACCATTGAGGAAAATAATGTGCGGCATATATTTTTATGCCCTGCAGGGTATTTTTTTATTCAATCCTCTGGGGCGTGAAATTAAAATTATATAGAAGGGGGTGGTGTTGGGAGTTTCCCAACAACCATAACGATGGGAGGATGGGACTTAATCCCATTTAAAAGACAAACTCAAGTGCAGTTTGAAACAAATTCTATCCACTCCCGCTTTAACAGTTACACAGACACAAATACGAGTACTGTGTCATTGGCAATATTATTCCAACAAGTGCTCCCACAGCTTCCATTAACATTGATTCTGGCCAAGAAGCCAATATTGACATCGTTACTTGTTCCACTCGAGCCGGAAGCGAGGAACAACGACACATGTAGAAGACGGTAGAAGACGTATTTAATCCCCAAAGCGCTTCATAGGAGCATAATGTCAGCTACCATTGCTGAAAGTTTTGTCTCTGGTCGTTATTTTCTTCGTTCACGAATCATTCTGGAGATATCTTTCCTGCTGAAACTAGATAAGAAGTGAAGAGATTCTGGCTTTTTTTTCTTTGTACGTCACTTCTTCTCCGGAGCAACCCAGATGCGATGAAAACCCGTCCTTCCGTCCGTCGGTTTGATACCGTCTTCCCGAGGCGTTGTCTGGATGAGTGGGTGGGTGGGTAGATTGTCAACGCTCGATATTTTCACTCAAACAAACGATACTCGCATGTGTCATACATACAAAACACACAATGGTGATGTTTTTCTTTTTGGGGGAATGGGTCACTCATCCCACCCATTTGGCGGCGTTCGAACGGAGGGAGCAGTCTATCCGAAAAAAAATGAATGAATGATACCGTCGACACAGCTTCTGTTTTATATTCTTCTGCAGTAGCACGAAGACGACAAAAAAACGGGACGACAGCCGTGTCTCACTCCCTCAAAGTCAAAATTTAAAATTTTATCGCACCGAACAGAACCAGCTTGAAGAGTCGTAGTCTTTATGCTCCACTAGGATTGCCTCAAAAGTGTTATTATCGAGAACTGGAAGAGTCCCTCGAAGCCGTATTGTTATTCGATAAATTTAACGACAGCTCAACGAAAAGCGTCACGCTAGACCTAATCCGGATGCCGCCACCGCCGCAGGTTCTCTAGCTGTAATCATTTTAATTGCTCCGACTCAACTTTGGCAATAACGACGACGACGACGGACTAGGATTTAATGTAGTTCTGGGACTGGCTGAAATTTGCAAACATTCAAACCGAATCGTAATAAATTTACAGACTTTGTCCAAGATATAGCTTTCTTCGGGAATGAATGGGCGGCCACTTTTACTGTTCGGTAGTTTGGGGATTTCAGTTTACTTTATGGATTATCATTAAATGTTGTTTTAGTTCAGAAGAATGGAACACAGATGGATGCAACTTTCAAATTGCCAAAATAGTTGAAAAACTTACCTAACGATTGGCGATCGTCTGAAATAATGAAAATTGGTGTAAGTGTTTTGAATTTATATTTAAACTATGTATAAATCGAAATATGACGTCGAAGAAATGACAACAGTTGGATTGCATTTGCACATTTGACACATATACAGCATGAATGATTATTTTGAACAGTGATTATTATTATAGTTTTGTTGTTTACGATGTCAACGATTTGGACCAGCAGAATTGTGCATCTGCATGTAACTTTGACATAGGACTATGTCTTTGATTTCTATATAAGGGGGTCACTCTACGAAAAATTTATTATGAGTTTTCAAACGCATATAACTCAAAATGGTTATTGCGACATATGTTGTGTTATATATCATTAGACAGGAAATTTATTTTGCTTGAAACATGAACAATGAATATAGTAAAAAAATTAACAATTATACCAAATGGGTATGTTTTCTTTCGATTGCACTATCCACTCGCTTCATCCCTGACGCAACGAGCAATCTTTTTGCCTAAATTCGGGCGTTAGCTCATAATCTGAGTTGATGCGTAAAATGAATTATTCTCCATTTACCGATAATAACGGGTGTTAAATAAAAAATGAGAATTTTTTCAATAACATATAAAAAAATTTTTTTTTTCGTCGATTTCAGTATTTTTTATTAATAACATAATGTATTTTCTTCAAAAAAATGTCAGTGAATGTTTGGGTGAGGGCCGTGATCTGCTGTTCGACGCAACTTTGTCGCGATGCTCTCACAAGAACGTTGTACGGCACTTACGTCCATTTTCCGGATACAATTCCGGATTCTTGTAGTCAGTTGCTTCGTGTCCTAGGCCCTCCAATTGTTTTTATACACTAGGGCACTGAGTGAGCCAAAGAAATCCTCTATTGGGCGGCACTGGGGCAAGTTTGTTGGGTTACGATCTTTCGGCACGAACGGTATCTTTTTCTCCTCAAGATACGCCAGCGTCTTCTTGGCGTAATGGGAAGACGCCTTTTCCGGCCAGAAGACGTACTTCCCATCCGCGTGATACTCGTTCAGGAACGGCAGCAGGATTTTATCGAGGCACTCTTCTCGATAGATTTGTTGGTTGATTGCCAGACCGCTCGGCTTAAACCAAGGCTTTGTAATGCCCCGGTCGGAAATGGCGATGTACAACATAAGTTTTTTTTTTCAAACTTGAGCTTGAACTTGTATTTCACTTCAGGCGGTGTGGATGACTTGTCGCTGGAGTAGTAATTATCATTTCCTGGAATATGCGTTTTGGACAGCGGAAAATAGCTTTCGTCGTCCAGAACGAAAGACGTCCCGCGGTATTTTTTGGTCATCCACCGACACTGTGATTTAACCGTCTCAATCTGCTCCTCCGTGTACTCCAGCGACCTCGTCTTCTTCCTGCAGACGATTCCTTCCACCTTGAGGGTCCGATGGATCAATACGTGGGAGCAGCCATATTTCCGACCGGCGTCACGCAGGCTGGTTGCGTCCTTGTTGTCAAACAGCTTCTTTAACGATGTCTTCCTCTGCTTCGTCATTATCGTCACAGGACGACCACTTCCGACCTTCCGCTCTACGTTCAGGGAACCCAGGATACGATATACCGTACTCACAGGTACATTTTCTTCCTTAAAATGTGCCACCGTGAACTTTTTTCCTTGCCGGAAATGCGTTTCGTAGAACCGTACAATGCGTTCGCGGAGCACGTGCTGTTTCGACGCCATCTTTGCTTTGACTAAATTCAAACTAGCAAAACCAAACACGCCCACTGTTTCTAGGTAGCCCAAAGAGCAATTTTCTTGGAGAAAGAAAATTTTACGCTCTTTTTTTAAGTTACTGAGAGGTATTGAAAAAATTCTAATTTTTTTTTTAACACCCGTTAGGCATTAACTTTATATTATATTGTATGTTGTCCAATCAATTTGTGCTCAATTTATGTTTTTATCGTGTAGGTCTCACTACTAACAATTTATTTAATTGTGGTCCAGGATGTCATAATATCGAGTATGTTATTTGGTTATGTAAAAATGGAATAAATGAATTGAAATGGCTGCTGATTTAGAAGATCGAAAGGGTATACCCAAGTATGGAAAAGTTCATTCGCTCATTCCTCCACACCTGATTGTAAATCACTCTTGTATCTGCTTGGAATAATCATGGCGAAAAGAATGCTGCAAACAATCGTGAGATTGCACGATGAATCATTTTACACTCACCGACCATCTTCATTCGGGACTGATAGAAAACATAACAAAACAAAGAATGGAAAACAACATTCAATGAATTAATATTTCTTTGGAAGGATCGCACGAAACAAAATAACAAGTGAGTCAAAATAGATTGAATCTGATTGTATATATGATTTTATTTTCCCTTGTACTCTTTTCCTTGTCAGCATTCAAGTGCACATGAAATCCACCTTCCCGCTCATCAATATCTTGCGTTAATATGGTCTTTTGCGTTGGCTTAGATCGTTTCATACTAGAAACAAAAAAATGTCATTGCAATAGTGCACAGGAAACAACTCGATTTCAACTATCTGCCTATATTTTACTGCCACGATCGAGGCTCAATGATTGCTATTTGAGTGAAAAACGAATGATTTTACAGAGACACTCGCTGGCTCAAGCAAAAGTTTCCAGTTTGATTCTATCACCATCATTCCGAGAGGTAAATGAGGGAATGCAAAAATTTCTGAGAATAGAAGAGCGGAATCGAGACAGTATTTTTGCGTTCTAATCGAGAATGAACTTTGCGAAGAGGATAGGTGAATGTTTTCTGTCTCAAATAAAGTGAGACGGAGAATAGAAGGGTGAGTTTTATCTGTGAATGAGTGTTGTTGAACGAATTTCGATGCGATTTTGCCCATACCTGGGTATACCCACTGGGTAGCTTGAGCAGTCGCGATCTTACAGGACTATAAAGTTGTTACTAACAATGTTCCGGACAACGTGGTAACGAAGGAGATTATCTATAATATATTTCTGTAGTCTGTAGATTGATTTGACTCAGGCTTATATCTATTTAGGTCTTAACTATTTAGACTTGTGTTTAAAAATGATGCATGATGACTCTTTGTCTTCTTCTGCATAATTGAATAAACAGAAGAGAAGGGTAGAATTGGCTTTAATGGTATTTTTGTGTACGTTTTTCTACAACGTTTGTGTACCGAATTCTACCACGTTATGTCATCTAACCCGTTTAAAGGATACAAGTCCATACAGGAAACGGTTCTTCCAGAGCATCCATTTGATGTATCAAAAGAGAAAAAAAACAGATTTTGAATAATGAAAAACTCAATTTAAATGCAATTACTACACACAATCACAGTCCTATGTCAAGATACCGTCCGTGCCCCTAGGCTCAGACCCATCAACTTTTTAACATGTTTTTGTTTATTAGTCGTGAGAAATTTATTTGTTTAGGGGAACACAATAATTGTCCAGAACGTTCCGAAGCCGGACACAAGTATGAGAAAAGGCCTTCACCTTCGGTTCATGATTTTAGCTCGTTAAGGTTAGGAAAACGGCACGCCGGAAAAGAAAACCCATTTACAGGAATATACATACAAGTTTTTTTTATTTTAATGTTCTTGGCGTAGGACTACGTCTTCCATTTATATACTGGGGTGCCAGATCAAAGTTTCGAAAACGAGAGCGTTACGCAGGAGCAACAAGATTTTGTGCGTTAATATTTCCTAAACAAGTGGTGCTCCTGTAGCCGAGTGGTTAGCGTCCCACATTAACATGCCGGGGGTTCGGGTTCGACTCCCGTTCTGGTCGGGATATTTTCGTCAAGGAAATTTCTTACGACTTGCACTGTGATCACGCGTATTCATGAGCTTGCCACTCCATAATACATTCGAGGCGTGTTATCCGGCATAGAAATCTCAAGTAAGTACTACAAATGAAAATGACGCAAGTAATACTCACGTTGAGAAGGCAAAAGTTCCACAGGGAACGTTAGTGCCATTGGTGCGTCGGGTTCGTTAAAAATTTCCCCTAAATCCAAAATGGAATCCATCGTATAAAAGAACGGTACCACAAAGAAGGCGACCAAGAAAACACCAGCATCGAAAAAGGCTTCTTATTGAGGCATGTAAGACAGCCCCCCCACACACACACATATATACACACACATACACACACACACACACGCGCGCGAATTTTTTTGTTTGGTGGTTATCGAGTCAGTATTGATTGCCGACGGGCGTCGAACGTCGGGGAGAAGAAACCGAAAAGATGTCAACACTATTGGCAAACTATCTGCCAGTTCTGTTTAGTACTTTGAATTACGTTGAAGCGAAAGAGTTTATTTTGTTTTCTATCTAAATATATAAAAACGGATTTCTGTCTGCCTGTCTGTCTTTCTGATTCTTATGGACTCGGAAACTACTGAACCGATCAACATGAAAAATAGTTGTAGGGGCCGGGGGAGGTTTTCGTGACAGTTTGAGACCCCCCTCCCCTTTCTAAGGGGGGCTGCCATACAAATTAAACACAAATTTCTACATCACACGGGAATTAATCAAGCAAATGAAACCAAATTAGGCATGTGGAGGTTTTAGGGTGCAATAAATGATTCTATGGTGGTTAGACTCTCCACCCTCCCTCTGTAAGGGGAGGCTGCCATAGAAATGAAACTCAAATTTCTGCATTACACAATAATTATTCAAGTAAATGAAACCGAATAAGGCATATTGAGGTTTTAGGATAGTAAGAAAACGTGAATGTTTGAAGGTATTGATAACAAAAAACTAATGTTTGGCGGGACGAAGATTGCCGGGTCAGTTAGTTTATAATATTAAACTATTTTTTTCAGAGAAAAAAATGAAAAAGTTGTTCGAACAACTCTTTCCATGTAAATGTGTCCATCGTTCGATGTATGGAAAACTTGTTGGAAATTTTAAGGGCTGTTTATATCTATTTTTGTCAGAATTTTGAAAGTATATGTTTTCGAGAAAAATGAATTTAAATTTTCAAAATATTTTTTTTTCAATGAAATTATTTTCCAAGAAATTCTTTGATAATTTTTAATGAAAACCTAAGTGATTCCCTACGTTTCATTCTCTGACCAACTTTTTGTAGATCTTATAGTTTTTAAGTTAAAATTTTCCGAAAAAAAGTCGAAAAATCTCAAAATTTTAAAAAAGCCAAAAAAATCTATCAGACCCACAAAATTTTAGTCAAAGAATGGAATGTAGGAAATTATTTTGGTTTTCATTAAAAATTATCAACGATTTTTTTGTAAAAAAAATCATTGAAAAAAAATATTTTGAAAGTTAAATTTCATTTTTCTCGAAAACATATGCTTTTAAAATTCTGAAAAAATAGGTACAAATAGCCCTTAAAATTTCCAACAAGTTTTCCATACATCGGACGATGGGCACATTTACATGGAAAAAGGATTTCGAACAACAACTTTTTATATTTTTTTTCTTTGAAGAAATACTATTAACCCTTTGCGGTTGGAATTAATTTCCCTTGAAGTATATCCTCTTATCTTTCCACGCTAATAATAGTTTGTTTACACCAAGTTCCGTTGCCTATGGTTCATAGAAACTCCGTATACATTTGTGAAAAAGTTCACCAGACATTCAAATTCGTTTAGAAAAAATGTAAACTATTAAACCGCTGAATTAAGTCTTTAATATGATTCCTTGCTGTGGTGGTGCTGTGAGAGCAGACAAACGACCGCAAAGGGTTAATGTTTAATTCGTAACATTTTTATGTACAAATTATCGCAATTTACATGCTCTGCTAACTTTTCTCTATTTAGAAACATGTCAAACGTGAGAATTGAGAACTTTTACAGGGAAAAAGTTTTTCGAACAACAACTTTTTCATGTGTTTTTATAAAAAAATGAAACTAACCCTAATTTTGTATAAAGTCAAGATAGCGATATACTGTATTCAACATAGTTTTAGATCTTGTTAAAATATAAACTTTTGTCGAAGACATCAACTTTCTATCTTTTATAGTTTTTGGATTATAAGTCATTTTTGTATGAAGATTCCTGAAAAAAATAATGTTTTGCTCGTAATATTTTTGTGTGTAAATTCTCATGTTTGACATGTTCTTGACATGTTTCTAAATAGAGAAAAGTTAGCAGAGCGTATAAATTGCAATAATTTATACATAAAAATGTTACGAATTAAACATCTATACTATACTATTTTCTATTTCAAAGAAAAAAATGAAAAAGTTGTTCGAAAAACTTTTTCTATGTAAATGTGCCCATCGTCCGATGTATGGAAAATTTGTTGGATATTTTAAGGGCTATTTATATCTATTTTTGTTCAGAATTTCAAAAGCATATGTTTTCGAGAAAAATGAATTTTAGTTTTTAAAATATTTTTTTTTTCAATTAATATTTTTTCCAAAAAATTCGAAAACATATGCTTTGAAAATTCAGAAAAAAATTGATATAAATAGCCCTTAAAATTTCCAACAAGTTTTCCATACATCGGACGATGGACACATTTACATGGAAAGAGTAGTTCGAACAACTTTTTCATTTTTTTCTTTGAAAAAATAGTATTAATGTTTAATTCGTAACATTTTTATGTATAAATTATCGCAATTTACATGCTCATCTAACTTTTCTCTATTTAGAAACATGTCAAGAACATGTCAAACATGAGAATTTACACACAAAAATGTTACGAGCAAAACATTATTTTTTTCAGGAGTCTTCATACAAAAATGACTTATATTCCAAAAACTATAAAATATAGAAATCGATGTCTTCGACAAAAGTTTATTCTTCAACAAGATCTGATACTTTGTCGAATACAGTATATGGCTATCTTGACTTTAAACAAAATTAGGATAAGTTGTATTTTTTTTCAAAAAAAACATGAAAAAGTTGTTCGAAAAACTTTTTTCTTGTAAAAGTGCCCATCTTCCGATGCATGGACGAAATTGTTGGAAATTGTAAGGACCATTCATATATATATTTTTGGGAATTTAAAAAAAATATGTTTTTGAGAAAAATCAATTTTAATTTTTAAAATATTTTTTTTGTCAGCGAAATTTTTTGGTATTTTTTGTGAAAATTTAATTAATTTCCTACATTTCATCCTTTGATAAGAATTTTGTAGGTATCATAGTTTTTAAGTTATAAAATTTTGTAAAAAATTAAGAAAAAAAATTTGGCTTTTTCCAAAAAGTAGTCTAATTATTTTTCGAATATTTCAAGTATGCAAAGTTGCTTAAATGACCCATGTATTTACATCCACAACGTTTCAGTACTATCCGAGATGGTGCTGCCAGCAGCCAGTCGAGTTGGCATGAAATTCGTCATACTCTGTTTAGTATTTTCATGATAAAATTACTTTTGTTATTTTCAAAATCATGAAAAATCTGAATTTTGACACTGCTATAATCACTATGCAATTTCTCGTTGTGGATGCGATCTGGCGTAGTGGTAACATCCATGCCTCTCACGCTAAAGGTCACGAGTTCAATTCTCACTCCCGACATTCTTCCAAAAATGGAAGTAAAAGTGACGAACCAGCCAAATGAGTTGAAAATCACTATAATACAGATAAAAAAAAAATTCTCGTTAATCGTGGAGACAGTTACGAAATTTACACGTTTGTAGTTAATTCTAAAAACTCATATCACCTTTAACCTAGTACTCTCCGTTTTTAACGGACTTTATTAACTTTATTCATGCCCCCGGAAACAAAAATTCTCTCGAAAATCTAATGCGTTCGCTTACTTCCAAAGAGTTAACTTCGCTAGGATACATTTATCCCATAATCGACGCGCCATTTTTGTCTTTTTCCATCCGCTTTGAAAATTCATTCACAACAGAGGATTACTCTTACCTATTGTAGGTCGAAAAACACGTTATTATTAGCATTTTTCACCCAATCTCGTTTTTCTGCAACTGTCTGATTTCCCACGCTCAACTTTTATTTTCATCAAGTAGAAGCCGAAAGAAATAAACCCTATTACAAAACAAATAAAAGCCATGAACACCGGTACCAGCAGTGTGCAAACCAACTTCCGCGATCCTTTCTTTCGTTTCAGTTTTGTGTGCGCAAAAAAGCGAGAAAAAGCGAGATCAAAAAAAATCCCATCCAACTTTTGCATTCGTTCTTCGCAATCCCGATCCTCCAGCACGGTAGTTTTGTTTTTCTCATCCGAAACTACCTTCCCACCAAAGTGGCACTTCAACCGGATTCGAACGGACCGGATGTGTGTGTGTTGATGATGCAAAAATCTATTCCCTTGTGCGCTAGTTGTGCGAGTGAAAACAAAACAAAAAAAACGGAAGGAAACTTTTTCGCGAAATGCACTTCCGTGACTTATCGATGTGTCGTAAAACAAATCGCGCTCGGGGGATGAATAGGGTATTATAATTCCGGGACTGCTGGATTCTTCCGTGGATTTCCATTCGGGGATGGATTGGTTGTTCTTGCTTGGAACAGCGGTTCGAAAAAAGTTTCCCGCTGCTTGGTTTTCGAAAGAATTTTAAATGGTATCATTTTTTCGTCCAAGTGGGGCAAGTGGCAGTTCAAACTTAAATTTTCCGACCGGTGGGACAAATCGTAAATTTCACACGCAGAGTATCTTTGATCACGGAGAAAATCTGACACGGATAGTTTCGGGAAAACAAACCACAAATCATGATGAATTGTGTCACGCTCAGACATTTGGTGCGAAAGTGTGCTTCCAAAGGACCACCCAACGGATGGAACCAATGGAGCTGCTGGCGGTCGGCGCTCTGTCTGTCATGCGTCGAATAGCGTATATCCGGGATTTCAATTCTGCCAGATCCCAGATGGTTTTCGTTCGAATTCCATTCACCACTCTACGGAGAAGATGATGGCGGTATTATAGAGTCAGCCAGTGGAACATGATGTTTTACGACACGTCATATGCTTTCGTTCAACAGGTGCGACTCGTCAGCATCGGGAGAACGAAAAACATCAGCTGTTTTAAAATTCATTCAAGCGTTTCATCGCGCAGCTATGACAAATTGAATTTATGAGCCACGTTCGAGTTCAGAAGGTCTTCAAGAAACCAACCACCATGCGCCTCCATTGCGCTGAATCAGCTCTATGCCAGGGAGGAAAGTGTGAATTAATTGTTTTTAATTCCCCACCATCACCCATAATTATGCTTTAGAGCAATTTCATTTGCATTTTTTTTTCTCTCTATTTCGTTCTCCCACCCTTTTTTTGCCACTCGTTTTCACCAAATGAATAATTCTCATCTGCTTTTCGCACGTTTCATTTAATTTTTTGGCACCAGAAATGGCGGAAAACTCCGCCTTTCATTTAAGTTTTCCCCTCCCACGAACCGGCTGCTTGTGCTAGTGGCCGTTGTTGTTGTTGTCGAGGGTCCGTTTGTCATCTGTCCCTTTCGCACATCCTCACGACGTCTTGGAAGCGGTCTGATTGGCAGACGGTCAGATGCAGTTGGATGAAATTTAATTTACCGCCGTAAGCAGGATCCTCCCTGAGTCAGTCGTAGGAGTGGACATGACAGCTATTGCCCGGTACAATACATTTGGAGATGTTGCAAATTAGGGTTTCTCTTTTTTTAATAATTCTATGATTTTTGAAAATTCTTCATTCAGGGTAAGGAAATGTTTCAAAACATGCAAGCCTATATAAAACGATGTAACTGTACTCGATCATCACATTGACATTGATGATCGAGTTGAAATAAAAACCGTATAGTGTAATACCAGAAACATTCCTTAAGTTTGTTCCAGTTAGTATTTGGTCGATTCTTTTCAGCTACTGTAGCGCCTCTGGTAGTCGTGCCAAGAAACTAATATTTTGATCTGGAAGTATTGTATACCTAACGGTAAAAATTTCGTCAGAATTCATAAACGCGTTGAAAGATTATTGACGGAACGCGAGAGACGTGAATAAAATTTGCTGACATGGAAATTTTGTAGCCAAATTCAATATGGAACAAAATTATATAATTTCATATCATTATTGTTTAGATTTCTTTATTGAATGAAATGCTTCATTTCCTTGTGTTATCTTTTTTATATCTTTCATTTCTTTTCTATCTATCTTCTTCCTTTTTTTCTAATTTTTTTTCGTTTTTTCCATTCTTTGTTTCCTTTTTTTCTTTTCTCTTCTTCCTTATTTCTTTTCTTTCCTTTATTTCTCTCTTACCTATCCCTCATTTTCTTACTTTCTTTTCTCTCCATTCTTTCTACTCCTTGGTTTCTTTCTTTTCTTTTCTCTCTCTCTTTTTCTTTCCTTTCTTCCGTAGTAACCATGTAACAAGTTCCACAATTCCTTGATGAAAAAAATAATGTTTTGACTTATTTCCTGATGAACACAAACACAATAAGGAAAGTTAAACAACAATTAAAAATTAATATATCAGCCATTCCATGTCGAACCGAAAGTAGTTCTCGGGTTTTCGTGAAAAATCGTAGTTTTCTTTCTGAGTGCAAAATATTAGACTCATATTTTTTATTTTTCCATTAGGGCGCCCATTTCTATTTTAGGGTTGCTCGAAAAATCAGTTTTTTCCTTTTTCTTTTTTTTTCAAAAATGACTTTTTTCAAAAAATTATAACTTTTGAACTATTATACACCAGGGATTCTCAAACTATTTCGGACAAAATGAAGTAATACCTCAGACCCCTATTGCCAAACCTCTTGAAATATACGAAATACGTAACAAGCCAAAAATTTCACCCTTTGGAAGGCCGAGGAAACTAGGCAAGGAATCGACTCAAACTTCAGAGAACGTAAACCTTTGATACAAAATAAACTATTGAAAAAGTTGAAAAAAATCGTGGCAATATAGTTGCCACTGCCCGTTAACCCCAAAAACACTGATTGTCAGATTGCTTACAGCTCACAGTTATTGCGCATTCGGTTATGCACAAACTAAAATATTTATAGTGCAGCGAAAAAACATTTTTTTATAGACTTTTTCATCATTTTCACGATTTTAATTTTTCATCAAATACACCATTTATTTTATTGAAAAACCTGCATGAGCTTACACAGTAGATTAGTTTTTCTACATAAAATTAGTTTTCTACATAAAATGACTCGCAAACGAATATCGTAAATTTTTAGCAATCCTGAAAAAATGGAGTATTGCCAGATAGCTTTAGAAGTCTTTGGTTAAGAAAAATATTGAAATAATAATTTTGTGGGTGCCAATATAGTTGCCACGACCTTAAACAGGGTTTAATAATTAGACATCATTTTCTCAACGAAATTCTACAAAATAAATAGACATAAATATCGGTAAATATCAAGTGTAGTTAATAATTATAAGTAGGTAATTATTAAAAAAATATCGTAAAGTAAATACAAAAAACATAAAAAAAAACCTAGTGTGATGGATGACATTGGTAATTTTCTACCAATCTATCTAAATCCGGTTCAATATTGGTGAGTTGAACCCCTCGTTCGTTGATTTTCAAACGTTTTTTTTTTGTTTTGTCAAAATGTTTGTAACCACACTGAACCCTCTTCAAAAAGAAGATATGAAGATGGAAATTCTATAATATTAGGCTGTCAAAAAAGTCCTGCGGTATTTCCGTGCAGTTTATGGACCCGATACAGTTTCCATTTCCACCGCACAACGATGGTTTCAACGTTTTCGTTCTGGTGTAGAGGTCGTCGAAGATGCGCCACGCTCCGGAAGGCCTGTCGTCGAAAATTGCGACAAAATCGCTGAATTAGCCGAGAAAGACCGGCATAGTAGCAGCCGTAGCATCGGCCAAGAGCTGGGGATAAGTCATCAAACCGTTATTAACCATTTGAAGAAGCTTGGATTCACAAAGAAGCTCGATGTATGGGTGCCACACACGTTGACGCAAAAAAACATCTTTGACCGTATCGACGCATGTGAATCGCTGCTGAATCGCAACAAAATCGACCCGTTTCTGAAGCGGATGGTGACTGGCGATGAAAAGTGGGTCACTTACGACAACGTGAAGCGCAAACGGTCGTGGTCGAAGCCCGCTGAAGCGGCTCAGACGGTGGCCAAGCCCTCATTAACGGCCAGGAAGGTTCTGCTGTGGGTTTGGTGGGATTGTCAAGGAATAATCTATCATGAGCTGCTTCCCTATGGCCAAACGCTCAATTCGGACCTGTACTGCCAACAACTGGACCGCTTGAAGGTAGCACTCATGAAGAAGAGGCCATCTTTGATAAACAGAGGCCGCATTGTCTTCCATCAGGACAACGCCAGACCACACACTTCTTTGGTGACGCGACAGAAGCTCCGGGAGCTCGGATGGGAGGTTCTTTTGCATCCGCCGTATAGTCCGGACCTTGCACCAAGTGACTACCACCTGTTTTTGTCCATGGCGAACGAGCTAGGTAGTCAGAAGTTAGCCACAAAAGAGGCCTGTGGAAATTGGCCTTTCATTAAGGGTGCCAAATCAGAAAACAGGTCACGTTTTTATGAAATAAAGTTAACGTTAAGAACTATTTTTGCCGCGAACGGATTTTGGCGATTAACATGCTAAACGAATCGGAAATTCCGTAAGATTTGTTTAATATGCTATACATTAGAATCCCCTGGTTTGTAAATGGTTAAAATTCATGAAAGCTTTAAGCGTTTCCATTTCCCATACATTTGTGCTGTCCATTTGTGTGCTTTCCCGAACAGAGCTATCAATAACGAGCAGACTTATCGACGACCAACGGAGGAGAAATCGTAGGATTTAAAGTCTCCGAGAACAAAGGAAAAGTAGAAGAATGAAGGGGAATACTTGCCTAGTGTATAAACAGTGGATCACGCTGAGGCAAACTTTCATTCGGCATCGGACTGTTGAGCAATCCAGTTCACTTTGCTTTCGCTGCATTTCGATCTAAGATTGGACCCCACCAGTGGTAATCCAATTTGGATATCGTCGTTCGGTTTTTCTGTTCGTTATTCGCGTTATTCGTATTGTGTGCTTTTCTTTCCGCGTCATAAATTGGACGTTCCGCGTAGTGTGTGATGAGCAAGAAGAAGAAAGAGGAAGGCAGTCTCGAGCCCTGCAAAAAATGAACGCATTGCCGAGGCAATAAAATTTCGAGGCAAGCTTCGTCTAATTATGCACGCGATGTTGGTGCAGTGAAAAGCGCTCGCACTGAACCGAGCCTTCGCGAGTGTGACACCGCATCGAACAACAGCAAAATAGGCGATTTCGGCGCGTCGGTCGAAAATGTAAACGCTATTACCCAGGCATCAACCAAAATCAAGCTCCCCCCGCTGGTTGTGAAGGCGGTCGCTCTTGATAAACTCATCAGCGAATACGCATCGATGGGTGTTACATCAGAGTACAAGCTGTGTGGCATAATTCAGTCTTTTTCCAAGCAGTTTAACATTGTTTGTTTTCCGTCATCATAAGAGCTTTGTTGGTGTCTTTGAGAATGCATCAATGCATTAAACTGACGTTATGGCGAAGCAAGCGTGAAGGTTGTGCGCCGAAAAATTATTTGGGGAATACCAAGCATCTTGAATGTCTTACTGGAATGTTATAAGTTATTTGGGTTCGCGTGCCAGTCGCAAAACTGCCTTCAACTAGGATTGCATTTGTGCTAATATTGATCATAATAAAGCATTGCTACTGTTTTCGAGGTTGTTATTAACAAAAAGAGTTTATTTCGCTTGTTTAGTCGCCAAGAAAGTAGATGTCGTTCTAGAATTTTGTATGTGATTAGGTTTCGCTTGCTAGTAGCAAAACTTCCTCCACTAAGGGTGACAGCTGCGCTTCTCTCGAGCGTTAGAAAGTAATGAAACTTTTTTCGAGGCCAGTAATATTAACAGAAACGTTTCTTTTGAGAATAGCGCAAAATGATGAGTGTTTATATTCCTAGTAGTTTCAAGCCACCAATGTATGGCTCTGTATGCATGCTATGGCGAACGCTTGTTTGGCGCTTGGTTGACGTTGTACGAACGATGCCTAGAGGTGCGATTCCTTTGAGGCAATACTGTTTCAAAGATTATTCTACTAAGCAGTTGTTTCTAAAATTTCACAGCAATTTAGAATAATATCCGAAGGTATAAACAAGCGACCTATATAAAATAACAGCGTAGTTCTACGTCAACAATGCGGTCGTATCTTGGACACAACATCCTATAATTTTTTTGCCAATAAGGAAGGGAGCTTCAATAACAGGGGTATTATGAAGTTGGCATCTCGTTGGGAACAAGCCATCGAACAAAACGGCACATATTTGACTTGAAACAGATGATTGTAACTAATTTTATGAACAAATGAAAATTCAAAAAAACTACCGCAGGACTTTTTTGACAGTCTAATATATTTTTCAACAATGTTCCACAATACTGTATTTCAATTTTGCGTTGCAACCAGCACTTCTGATAACATTGGTTGAGCCTCTGCTTAAGCTCCTCATCTGTGCAGAAGGTAATGAACTCTTCTTATATCATTGACATCGGCTTCTTCCATGGTTGTGATATTGTAGGGATTTATTATTGATTGAGGGAATTGTAAATTTAGGATATCCTCAATCCTCTTAGGAAAATCCTTTTGTAATACTTCGCGAAAAAAGAAAACGAAGAAAATCGAACATTTATAACTTTTTGGTAACCTGTTTCCTGTAGTTATTAAAAAAATAGTAAAATATTAAAACATGTCGTGGTATCTACTCTGTTACTTTTTCATAAACAGCAGAAAAGTATATAATACAGCAAAATAAAAGGAGCATGTTTGGACTCGAATTTGATCATGACTACCTTCTATTTAATCGAGTATATTAGCCAAATATAGCACAAGTCAAAATGTGCCTGAAGGACTTGTACACACATTATCTCGCTTGATGACGCTTTTTTACTTGCCGATTTTCTGATCTTTTATAAATTAATAAACTTATGTCGATGAGCCTTGTTGAGGTTCTGAAAAGTGCAGCAATAATATTAGGTTGGGGATCGAGAAATCCATTATTTTCTCGATAGCTGGCTTCAGTGATAAATATCTCTCGTGACATCGATCATACAATTTCAAGTTTAGGCTCGATGTGAAGGTGACATTTCACACTTAAAAAATCTTTTGCTGTTTTTAGTTTGTTCCATTCAGTTGTGAGTTTTTTTAGTTTCTCTTTGAAAAGGGGAAAATGCAAGCCAAGCCGCTGATAATGTAAATGGTGTTTACGGTGCCGATAATGTAACAGCTATTTACGTGCTCTTTTGATTTTGTCGATAACGTTCAGGAATTTTTGATGTTAAAGATGCACCTCGCACAAACAGGCCTGTCGTCGAAATTGTCGATAAAATCACAGAATCGAAGATCGACCATAAAACAGTTTTAAACCATTTGCTCAAACGGTGGCCAAATCAAGACTAACGGTTAAGAAGGTTCTACTGTGTATTTAATGGGACTTGAAGAGAGTCATTTATGAGTTACTTCCATATGCCCAATACTATACTATTTAGATGTATTTAGATGTCTACTATCAACAACTAGACTGTTTGAAGCTAGGGATTGGCCAGAAACTGCCAATATTGGCCAACAGTAGAGGTGTTGTTTTCCATCAGGATAACGCAAGGCCACACATGTCTATAGTGAATCACCAGAAACTCCGTAAGGTTGGTTGAGTAGTAACACTGCATCCAGTCCAAACCTGGCAATAAGTGATTACTACCTTTTTCTCGCATTGCAAAACTTCCTGAGTGATAAGAAATTGGGATCAAGAGAATATTGTGAAAATCCATCACTACAGTTTTTCACTGTTATTCGTTACCTTTACTTTCAAGATGCCAACAAAATATAAAACCTAACGGTGTATATTTGACCCAAATCGGACAATCCTAAATATCTTAAATAATGTTTTGAATTTTACGAAAGAAAACGGATTACTTTTTCCTCAACCTTATATATTCTACTTAAATATTAGTCATTCTTATAACAAGTTGATTCACGTAATATAACTTAGACAGTATCTTGAAAGTTTCAAATGAGAATTTGTGTTAATTAATAGGGGTCGATTTTTAGACCTCGTCGACCCCCAAAATCAGTTTTCGGTTGTGTCGACCCCTGGGAAACCGAGATCGACCCCAAGGGGTCAATATCGACCACTTTGAGAAACCTTGTACTAGACCAATTCAAAATATTACAAAAAAATTACAATCACAATAAAATGGATTTTATTTTCGTAATTTTTGGTTGTAGTTTGTTTATTGTTTATTGTACTCATGGACTAAAGGACATAGCGCTCTTTTTATATTTTTTCTTCAAAGCTCAGGTTTTTCACATAACATATCCAAAAATCAGAAAGGTGTTGTTTTTCGTTTTCGGGTTATTATTTCTCAAAATAAACATGTCTCTTAAACCGATATCTCTGAATCTACAATCATAATGTGGAAAAATCTAGAGTTCAAATATGGAATTTCAATGCGGAATCCTAAATCTTGATCTTTGAATTTATTAAATCCGAATCTCTGAATCTGACATCTTGAGCTGGAATTTAGATTTACAATTTAGGTTTGAAATCGCCGAAACCGGAATCTTTTGACAATGACAATCCCTAGAGCGTGACTTTCGGAATCTGGAATCTTTCAATTTGGAATCTCTTAATCTGAAGTCTCTGAACTCGTTGACTCTAAATTTGTTATCTCTGAATTTGGAATTCCTAAAATCGGACTTTCTGGATCCAATATTATTGGATGCTAAATCTCAAAATCAAAGTTTTCCCATTTGGAATCGAAATCTATAATCTGAAGCTGGAATCACAGAATCTGGTATCTCTGGGTCTAGATTTTTCCAAACTGGAATTATTGAAAATGGAGTATGAATATGGAATCTCTGGTTTGAAGTTCCTGAAATCGAAGACTTTCAATCTGAATCTTGAATCTGGAATCTACATTTGAATTTGGAATTTGAATCTAGAATCCAAAATTTTGATCTTTGAATTTGTAAATTCGGAATCTCTGAATCTTTTTGAGTTTTTCGCACCAGCACCAGAGATTCCACTTTCAGAAGATTCCGGTTTCGGGGATCTCAGTCCTAAATTATGGATCTGGATAGTAATAGTAATGAGAAGATAATGTCAATTGACGATGAACCCTTGTTTTATATTTCAAACGAATCGAAAATCCGAACATTTGAAGCGATTCGGCTCAGCGTAGTTCACATCAAGCCAAACCTCATTCGGAACGGACTATAACTTTCGATCACGCATGATGTATCGATACACTTGTGTCACTGTTTTTTTTCGATCAGTACAAACATGTGCTCCCGTGCCGAGTGCTAAACCTACGTGTGGATAGCATTCGAGCCGCTCGAGTCTGTGGCCAGCAAAAAGATCAACACATCAAGTTAATTTGTCACGTATCATACCGCGTACGTTTTCCATCATTTTTCCGCCCCTTGACAGCAGAGGAACATCACCAGCAATAGTAGCTTGCGAGACGAAAAGTTGACTTTTGATTTATGCCTTCGTTGCTCGTAAGTGGATGTTTATATGCACGTGACGAGTTTAGCTCTTCAGAAGAGTCGCGCTCCACTTCGGAGGACTCAGTTTTGAGGGTTGATTTATGCAGCCGTCAGCAATCGGATTAAGACATCTCGGTGCGGAGTACAGATGGGATTCGATACTGTCCCGTCTCCGAAAGTATTGATGAGTAAGGCGGTGAAGAAACGCGCAGGGGGGCGCGTGTGTATTAATTGGATTTGCTATGATGAAGTTGAAATAGTTACGTACAAATCTGACATACAACTAATGAAACTGCTTTCGCTCGTTGCGTTCAGAATCTCAACTTATTGGCAATCCCTTTGAGCTACGACTCGATACCTAGAAGAAAAAAAACCATCCCGTATTGTCACGTTGTTACAGTTTCATTTCGAAGGGAATCCATCAAAATTATTGACATTCGATGTTCCGAATATACACACACAAACACGTCCTGCATTACTAGATGTTAGTTATTTCCGTTTTCCATCGTCCTTCAAATTCCTCCACTGATGTGAAGAAATCAGAAAAATCATCCTCTTATCAATCGCAGACATAAAGAATGATGAGAAGGAGCGGAAGTTATCTTTTTTGGGACCCATCCTCAGACCGAGCGAGAAATCAAAACATCTCCTCCCGAAGGCGTTGACATATCACAACCTTTCAGCGTGTATTATCATCCAGATTGAATTCTGAAACCGACGAGAAATTGCAGTGATTGATCCTAAGCTTTCCTATCTCCGGTGGCAAGCGTAGCTTTATGTGGAAGAAGTCGTATGTGAGGGGGCGGTAGGACAGAGCAGGCAGGCAGGACGATGGAACCGATCAATTCGAATTAATACGATGACAGGACGGGAAATGGAATGCTCAATGTTTCGTGTATTTTTCAAGCGGCGACATAATCGAATCCTGTTCGAGAATGAAATAATGCGTATTATTGATGGAAGAATCGATGTCTTATATGAGACGGGGGAGGATGGTGAAAATAATATTGAGTCTCCCAATGGATGATGTTTATTTGCTTGCTATCGATATATCATTGTAACGATCAGCATAATCGCACAATTTGAACACATTATCTCGATTATCTCGATAACCAGAATGTGGGAGACAAGAGTTTCCAAATCTAGCGGGTGATTTGGAAACTGTTGTCTCCCACATTCTGGTTCAGATCTCATTTCAGGATTTTGTTGATTTTCTGATTTTCAGATTTTCAGATTTTCAGATTTTTTAATTTCTTTCAGATTTTCTGATTTACTGATTTCCTGAATTTCAGATTTTCAGATTTTCAGATTTTCAGATTTTCAGATTTTCTGTTTTTCTGTTTTTCTGTTTTTCTGTTTTTCTGTTTTTCTGTTTTTCTGTTTTTCTGTTTTTCTGTTTTTCTGTTTTTCTGTTTTTCTGATTTTCTGTTTTTCTGATTTTCTGATTTTCTGATTTTCTGATTTTCTGATTTTCTGATTTTCTGATTTTCTGATTTTCTGATTTTCTGATTTTCTGATTTTCTGATTTTCTGATTTTCTGATTTTCTGATTTTCTGATTTTCTGATTTTCTGATTTTCTGATTTTCTGATTTTCTGATTTTCTGGTTTTCTGATTTTCTGATTTTCTGATTTTCTGATTTTCTGATTTTCTGATTTTCTGATTTTCTGATTTTCTGATTTTCTGATTTTCTGATTTTCTGATTTTCTGATTTTCTGATTTTCTGATTTTCTAATTTTCTGATTTTCTGATTTTCTGATTTTCTGATTTTCTGATTTTCTGATTTTCTGATTTTCTGATTTTCTGATTTTCTGATTTTCTGATTTTCTGATTTTCTGATTTTCTGATTTTCTGATTTTCTGATTTTCTGATTTTCTGATTTTCTGATTTTCTGATTTTCTGATTTTCTGATTTTCTGATTTTCTGATTTTCTGATTTTCTGATTTTCTGATTTTCTGATTTTCTGATTTTCTGATTTTCTGATTTTCTGATTTTCTGATTTTCTGATTTTCTGATTTTCTGATTTTCTGATTTTCTGATTTTCTGATTTTCTGATTTTCTGATTTTCTGATTTTCTGATTTTCTGATTTTCTGATTTTCTGATTTTCTGATTTTCTGATTTTCTGATTTTCTGATTCTGATTTTCTGATTTTCTGATTTTCTGATTTTCTGATTTTCTGGTTTTCTGATTTCCTGATTTCCTGATTTTCTGATTGTCTGATTTTCTGATTTTTTTAACGCGGATTTCGTTAATTGGAAAATCCGCGTAAAAAAACCTCGTAAAAAATCGCGTAAAAACCGGGTTTTTTTTTTCTTTCTTTATTAAAGAGATTTTCAGCCGAAAGTAACGAGCCGGCGAGCCTCAATTCATCGGAATAGGGTATAAAAAACGTTTTTATTGTAACCATCGTAACTATCTAAATAGTTTCTTGTTATCTTGTTTCGTGTTACTCGTTTTCCTCAGTGATATATATTAATTGATTGAACCCATTCAGCAAATCGGATCAAAGTAGGGCTGTCAGAAGAAATTTATTCCACTGTTGATCAGTGATCAACAACACCCATTATTTGGTGTTTTGATTATTACTCTTTGAAAAATACGAAAATATTTAAAGGGAAAAAATAGTTTTTAGCTCTTTAAACGATGCAGTCTTCATCTCTTCAATCGCGGCAAATCTCCGTCTTTTCCCAACTTCAGTTTTGGGAACAGGAAAAGGTCGCAGGGGCCAAATCCAGTGAATATGGTGACTGAGGGAAAAATCTCACACGTAGCGATGAGTGGACAGGCGTAATTTTAAGGCAGTACAAATAGTTGAGAATATATATTTGAATGAACCCCGCCGCCACCTTTCTATTAATAGGAACACCAGGAAGCCTTGGTGGACTGCAGAGTTGCGAAGGCTGCGAAACAAACTGCGTAAAGCACGCAAACGATTCTTCATCAATAAATCAAACGTAAACCGAGAATCTCTTCGCATCGTGGAAACATATTATAAGGATCTTGTAGAGAACAGCTACAAGGCCTACCAGCAGAGCAGAGGCTTGAATCTGATATGAAACGGAACCCTTCGGCGTTCTGGAAATTCGTTAGAGAACAAAGAGCGAGTAATCGAGTACCACAAGTTGTCGAATACGGTAATACAACAGAAAACCTACCTGATGAAGTTGCTGATCTTTTTCGACGATTCTTCCAAAGCGTGTTCAAGACTGAGCTGCCTCAACTAGGATCTGGATGTTTTCGCAACTTACCGTCGCATCATATCCACCTACTTTTCTGCAATTTTACCCATGATGAAGTATTAAGATCATTGCAAAAACTAGACGCGACGAAAGGAGCCGGAGTGGACGACATAGCACCTATCCTGTTGAAGAACTGCGCTTCATCATTGGCCTTTCCTCTGACAATACTCTTCAACAAGTCGCTCGAGGAAAGAACATTTTCTAGCCTATGAAAAACTCCAAAAATGATTCCTATCTACAAATCAGGCAGTCGAAAATTTCCGTGGAATATCCATCCTATGTTGCCTAGGGAAGCTACTCGAATCACTGATTCATACAGTGCTACTGTCCGCAGCGAAACCGATGATATCTGAGTTCCAGCATGGATTTGTACCCCATCGTTCCACAACGTCCAATTTATTATGCTACACCAACGTGCTCTTTCGTGAAGTTGAACACAGAAACCAAGTGGACTCTGTTCATATTGATTTCTCGAAGGCTTTCGATACGGTTCCGCATATTCTTACGGTGAGGAAACTGAGGCACATGGGTTTTCCTAATTGGATATCCGATTGGTTGATGTCTTACCTGACCGGTAGGAAAGCTTTTGTTGAGGTGAACTCAGCACGATCCACAACATTCGACATAGCGTCCGGAGTCCCCCAAGGGAGTGTGCTGGGGCCATTGATATTCGTAATCTTCATTAATGACTTGTGCCTACGACTGGAAAACTATCGTTTGCCGACGACCGACGACCGAAATTTTCTGATTCAACAAATCAGCTGCGGACTGCTGCAGCTTGCAGGCCGATATCGATTCTCTAGCGCAGTGGTGCAAAGACAACGGCATGTTTGTGAACACAAGTAAGTGCAAAGTGATCACTATTAGTCGTTGCTACGAGCCGATAATTTGGGAACTTTTTTCTTTGATCGTGTACATTCTATACGTGACTTGGGTGTTATCATGGACTCTAAGCAACGTTTCAACGATCACATCTCTGCTATCATCCCAAAGCACTCTCTATCCTGGGATTTATACGTCGGAATGCGTCACAGTTCACCGACGTATATGCACTAAAGGCTTTGTACCGTAGTTTAGTGAGGAGCAACTTAGAGTACGCTGCACAGGTCTGGGTCCCATACCACGTTTCCGAGATTGTACGTATTGAGCGTGTACAGAAATGTTTCGTTCGCTTTGCATTGCGGCGTCTCCCGTGGCATGACCCCGCCCATCTTCCCCATTATTCGGAACGTTGTCGTCTAATCGACTTGGAATTGCTCACGGCAAGGCGACTGAAGTTGCAACGACTGATTGTATTCGACATCCTCAGTCAAAACATCGTTTGTGCAGATCTTCTTCTGCATATTCCAATAAACATGCTATGGCTACAATAACCCATTAAGTTCCTGCCTCCGAGCCTTCAACAATGTCTACCAAATTTTTGATTTCAACATGACTAAAGATTGTTTTAAAGCTAGGATTAAGAATATATCATAAGTATAACCAGTCTGCACGATACTCTCGGAGACGATGTATAAATTAATAAATAAATAAATAATCTCCCTAACCTACCGTATTCGCCAGACATAGTTTTTTCAGACTAAGATAGATGCATATTTGTGAGATCAAATTTCTGTAACCATGGTATTTATTTTGATGAAAGGCAGCAAACAACAATTTTTCTCAGAGCTTGAGCTTGAGCTTGGGTAGACTGTACGCTTCGTAGTTGCTCTCCGTGATTGACCTGAACCAGCGAAATTGCACAAAGAACACACCGAATGACGCTTGGGAGTAGCAAATCATTCTCATTGTGCAAGTTTCGGTGATTCGAGCTTTAAATAGTCAATAACGACGCCGGCCACGTCCTTACCGTCACCAGGGGAAGGAAAGGAATGTTAGTACGATATTCGCCGCCCGATGGCCAGAAGGGTCGCCTCTATAGCGTGGTTCCCTAGCGTAAAACAATAGTTTTTCTTAGAGTACTTACACATTTTGAAGTTGCATGTATGCTTGTGTGGCCCATTAAATCGAATTCCTTCGCCACAATTATTGGCCGGGTGATTTTCAACTCAAATCGACAGGGCACACAACGACCCATTATGAAGCAATGACAGTTAGGCAACGCATTGACCCGGATCAAATGGCTCTCGTTTTACACTCTGCTCGCGATGGAGGAAAACCATTATCATCATCATGGGTGGTGCGCGAAAATAGCATCGATTCGAAAACAAACAAAAAACATTACATCTAGACAACCGATTTCAATTTCTAATTGGTACTCTTGGGGTGGGATAGCTGGCATACAAGACTTGCCGATATTGGCATCATTCATCGGACAACTCTGTGATGCGGGAATCAGTTCCGGGGTGAATGACAGCATGAACAAAGTAAGACACTCTCCGTGGCGTACGCTTCGGTACAACACATCTGAAACAGCCAAGGATTGATAGCAATTTGTGCAATATGCAATTACATACCCCCCCCCCCATCTACACGATTGTCATTGAGGAAAGGATGGGTTTCAGTGGAATGGGAAGTGGGTAGCAAATTGGGAACTGCTCCCCATTAAAGTTAACCCAACTGTGCAATTCCCAATGTTCTGTGCTGCTACTACTGGCTATGTGAATATTTAATGAATTCGAATGCTGTCGTTCCAAATGTTTCTTTGTGTCCGTTTGTTGTCAATAAAAAGAACTTTTGTTTAAACAAGAAGCATGAAACCAACCCGAACAAGTTCCCGAACCCTTTTCATATCTCAAACAAAGATGGTAAGATTCCCATAACACGTTCGCTGCTGGAAAACAAATACCAATCAACGTTCACTAATCGTCAAATAATGGAAAGAATGGAGACCATCGAAGTTCACGTGCCTTTGCATCCGGGGTAGGACTTTCAGGCTCCATCCTCTGCCAATAGATTCGCATCCATTAAGGCGCCGTACAAAAAGAAACCATCTTGATAAACTGTATCCACTGCCGAACATCGCTCCATCGTTACACTTTTATCAACCCCGTCCGATTAAACATACCTAACAACTAACAACAAACTCGGATAATTTCATGGTTGAGAGCGTATCCCTTTTAGGCGCTGTCTCCTCCTGAACCTATGGAGCGTTTCTCTTTGATGGAAAAGTTTGTCTTCCAAACGGGGCTTCTCCATTCATTGAAGATGGTCTGCCTTTTGCCACAAAAGTCGGGACAGTAACATTTAACGACGTTGACGTTAATGTTGTACATTATGTGTTCATCCCAACCATAGACTCTCGCCTATCAAAGCCGGTTGTTATTGTTGTTGCTGTTGTTGTTGAGACACATCACCATTATCGGCGTTGCAGTTCACTCACTCACTCACTCACCGAGAGAGTCCCCGGGAAGAATGATAATTGGATACCGACATTTGTGATATCGATTACGTGATAACGACCTCCCAAACGGATGACGACGATAACATTGTGCCAAATAGAACTTATGGTTGGCGAAAAGGATTGTTTATTCTTGGAAAGTGAAAGCCATGATTTTTACAGTTCTAATGGACGCCACTTAATGTTCAAAGCGTGCCGGGTTCATAACTGTTTAGCATGTATTTTGTTATGTCGAAAAAAGGATAGGAAGAACACAACAAATGATCTGACTTTACCGTTATCGAAAAGCTTTTTTTTTCTAGAATGGTTCATATACACATTGAAGAGAATCGTTGTGCATACCAAAATGTAGAATTATTTATTTAGAACCTGATTTTAGAAAATTACATGTGAATGATTTTAGAAAATTACATGTGAATTCATGGTCCCAAACTCGAATGCAGTATTCCGAAATGTGATCTTCTAAATACAAAGTTATTATAAAATCGGTGACCTAAACAAAAAAAAAATAAATTGATAATACACATTGAAAAAACCCTTACTCAAAGTTATAATTTGGAAATGAAAACACTGAGATAGAATCGGTTGTATATTGACTGTAATCACAGTCTCAATCCAGCTAGCGAGCAGACCGTACTCTTTCTGAAGGTATGAAAGATACAGCAAAACAGAAGTGCAATTTTGTTTCGGTGCGACCACCGCGTCAATTTTCATGTCGTTGCATCACACGCTACAAATCGCCAACCTCGAAGAAGGGAAGCTCACTGTCGATGCGTTTCGGAACGGTGATAATGAATGCGTCGCATTACTGTGTTACTTAATTTTATACCGATCGCAACATTGGATTGAAGCAAAGTTTCGATTGAAAATATCACCATTTGATGAAGAGACGCTTAGCGGAGGCATTCCTAAAAGTGAGCGAGGGGTTTTATCTGTTACTAGCTGACCCGACAAACTTCGTCCCGCCCAAAATTTGTTTTTTGTTAACAATATCTTCAAACATTCACATTTTCTTACTAAGCGCAAGTTCATGAGTCCAATCGTAGAACTGTTCATTGATTGGTCTTCTAATTCAGACACAATTCTTGATACAGAAGATATGATAGAATAAAGATAGACCCCTTCCCCTCTTCACCCCTTAGAGCGGGGGGAGGAGTTTCTGTTCACCATAGAAACGTTTCGTGCCCCCTAAAATCTACACATGCCAAATTTGGCTCCATTTGCCTGATTAGTTTTCGAGTTATGCAGAAATTTGTTTTTCATTTGTATGACAGCCCACCCTAAGAGAAGGGGAGGAGTGTCGAACCACCATAGAAAAATTTATTGCATCCTAAAACCTCCACATGCCAAATTTTGTTTCGTTTGCTTGATTAATTCTCAAGTAATGCAGAAATTTGTGTTTCATTTGTATGGGAAACTCCCTTAGAAAGGGGGTGGAGTGTCTAACCACCATAGAAACATTTATTGCACCCTAAAAACCTCCACATGCCAAATCTCGTTTCATTTGCTTGATTAATTCTCGAGTAATGCAAAAATTTGAGTTTCATTTGTATGGTAGCCCCCCCTAAGAAAGGGAGGAGGAGTATCTAACCACCATAGAATCATTTATTGCAGCCTAAAACCTCCGTAAGCCTAATTTGGTTGCATTTGCTTGATTAATTCTCGAGTAATGTAGAAATTTTTGTTTCATTTGTATGGTAGCCTCCCCTTAGGGGGGGAGGGGTCTCAAACTATCATGAAAACCTTCCCCGGCCCCAAAAGCCCCTACATACCAATTTCATGTCGATTGGTTCATTAGTTTCCGAGTCCATAAGAATCACACAGACAGACAGACAGACAGAAATCCATTTCTATATACAGTCATTCCATGCCAAAACGATATAATCGTTCTCAGATTTTCGTCAAAAGTAGTTGTTATGTTCTTTATAGCCAATTATTAGAGTATTATTTTTTTTATTGTTTTATTAGGGTGACCATTTCTATTTTAGGGTGGTCCGAAAAATCCATTTTTTCGCATTTTTGCTAAAAATGACTTTTTTCAAAAATTCATAACTTTTGAACTACTGGACTGATTTAGATGATCGACATATCAAATTGAAGCCAATTAACTTTTGGGGAAAAACACTATAGTTCCAGAAGGTTTGAATCATATTTTCGTTATTATTGATTGTATTTGTTTTTTCTAGTATTCGTTGTCTCGGGACCAAAGACGCTATATTTTTTTATATTTTTTCTGGAAAGCTAAGTATTTTTTACATAACATATCTCGAAACCAGGGAGGCGTTTTTTTCGTTTTTGAGTTAACCGATGGTCTAAAAAATAATTTTTTTTCCATTTTTTCCACTACAAAAAATCATAACTTTTGATCCACTGGACCGATTCAGATGATAGATATATCAAATCAAAGCCAATGAGCTAGTCTTGTTTGAAAAAATATTACATTCTGAATGAAAATGGATTTTGTATTCGTAATTATTGATTATATTTGTTTTTTATAGCTTACATCGTTTCGAGAACAAGGTCGCCATATTTTTTTATATATATTTTTTTGAAAGCTGAGGTTTTTTCACATAATTTATCCGAATACCAGAGAAGTGTTATTTTTCGTTTTTAAGTTGTGATTTTTCAAAGTTAACATGTTTTCAGTTTTCGTTCAATATTGCTATGTGACTAGACTGGATGTATGTGAGTATAATCCAATTAATTGGCAAGTGTGTTATTTTTTCCAAAAATGCTAGCTAGTAGGCATAAGTTTGACATGCCGATCATCTGAATCGCTCCAGTAGTTCAAAAGTAATACATTTTGGGAAAAAAGGAAAAAAATAATTTTTGTACCATCGGGTAACTTTGAAAAATCATAACTCAAAAACGAAATAAACGACTCCCTGATTTCGAGATATGTTATGTGAAAAATCATCAGCTTTCTATGAAAAATATAAAAAAAATATAGCGCCCTTGGTTCCGAGACCATGTAAACTATAAAAAACGAATACAATCAATAATGACAAAACCAAAACCTGGAATTTTTTGCAAGCGTAGCATTTTTCCAAAAATGACTAGCTAATTAGCTTTAGTTTGATATGTCGACCGTCTAAATCGGTTCAGTAGTTCACAAGTTATGAATTTTTGGAAAATGTCATTTTTGAAAAAAGGGGAAAAAGTCGATATTTCAGATCACCCTAAATAAAAATGGGCACCCTAACAAAAAATGAAAAAATACGGATCTAATGTTTTGCGATAAAGAACAAAACTACCACTTTTCACGAAAATATGAGAACCACTATATCGGTTTGCCATGGAATGGCTGTATATATAAGATAAAATTTGCACGAAACGATTGTTTTTGATGTCCGAATAACGGCGCTGAATGCCAACCAGTTAGGGTTACTTTATGCGAAAGAGTTGATTGATCTTTTCACAAACACTTGAATTTCAGTTACCCTGACGGAGTACTGTTTCGTTAGTAGTTACTAACATATTTTACGTACAAGAGATTTTCGTGGATTTTGTATTCTTTTGTCGCTCTAGACAGTGAGCAATCAACATACACAATACACATATTAATACCAAATATTTGTACTAAAATGCCCTTCCTCAATATCCACAATGTTTATTTTTACCGGTAATAATGTTGTAATCCTACGTCGACAATGCGGTTGTGTCTTGGGTACTATCCCTCTGTTTTTTATACTAGAATTGAATTCTATGCACGGAATTCGAATCAAGAAACTAGACCTGAATCTAATATATTATACACTATCAGCGAATGTTTTTGTTCAATAAAAAATAACTAATGTAATGTTCCAACGATCTATACATTGAACACATATTTGATAAGCTGAAGAGCTAAATTTCTTATATAACTTTTGTTCTTAAAGCGTGCTTGTTCCCCTCGAAAATCCATTGCATTTCTCACATCACAGAAATGAAACTCAATATTGTCTGAACTGACTGATTACAGAATGCATGATAGCGTTCCGTTCAGGTAATTATGGCTCGATCGGATTTTTGAATACGGGTGAGCAGTAGATCAGTAGACAGATTTGGAATTTTCGAGTAAAACTCTTTCCTCAGTGTGTATTTTGTTGACTAACCGAACTATAAAAAGAATGAATCGAATTGCTTCCGCCATTCAACTGAATACATCCAACAATGCGTGGGATCGAAGACGTGTAATGTAGTAATGAAACTCATTAAGAACTTGAGTATGTATTTGAACACACGCGCTATAATGTCATGATAATGCATTGCTATTTGGCTTGGCAAAAGCAAAGACTGTATCGACTTTGCTTATGATAGCGTTTCGCAAGCAAATGTATTCTTTCTCACATCCATTGTTGATTGTGTCGTAGGAATCGCAGTCATTCGCTCTCTACCTTCGCGTACATGTGGATCATAAATTGTTGGCGCAGCTAACGACGTCTTTGAATGGCGATGTCCTGACCATGTCGATTCATCATATAATACACATAAAAATGCATCGAGCGAACTCTCTTGTTTTTTTCGCCTCCTCTAACTGTCGTTCATAAATATTAATTCAAAATGAGAAATGATGCTCATAATGAATGAAGTATCTGTAACCGGGTCTCTCTGTTTAATGTTTATATAATACTTGTCTTTTCCCTTCAGTACGGCTGGGAGACTTGTCGCCGAAGAAACCCTTCTGACTTGCACTATAGTCACACTTATTCTAGAGCATGTTTCTCAAAATACAGTCAAGCATAGAAATCGCAACTAAATGCTCATAAAAATGATGCAAGAATTACTACGCTGAGAATGCGAACGTTAGGAACATACCATTGAAGAATAACAAGGCAAGAGTCTTATCAACAGTGTGTGTCAACGATGAATTCTAGATTATAGTTTTATTTTCTTCGAATCACAATTTCTCGCGTAATTGTGCAATCTTCTACAATAATTCCAGTAACGCTTGCGAATTGAATCAATACACATGCTCTGTAGCTGGTGTTTTATCAGAATTGAGGACAATATCGTGATTGTCATTTTGTAATCCGACCAAATGTGAATTGAAGAATTTCTACAATTCATTGTGCTCATTCAAAAAGGCTTCCATTGAGGTTACTTGTGCATGTGTGGATGAAAGTTCGATGGAACGGATGTAGCGCCATCTGTCATTTAACAATGTTAATAAAGTCGTTCTGTTCGAAAAACGAACGACTTTTAAATTTTGAATATTGTTTATAGAAACACACTTAAATCGCGATTAAAAATAGGGGATAGAGGTTAAAATTTGGGGTTATTTATATGGTTTGAGCCAAATTTAAAAACAAAAAATTCTGCACAGGATCACTCTAATTGGTATTAAATATATGGTAATCGGTATCCTAGCGGTGTCGTATATAGATTACGACCTATTCTCAAGCCTACCAATTTTTTTTGTGCATAATTTCATCAAAATCGGTTGAGCCATTTTGGAGGAGTTCGACCACAAACACCGTGACACGAGATTTTTATATGTATAGAATGAATTTTTTGATCTGAAATATTAATTTAGATCTGAAGAATTCAGATTATCAGAATTCGGATTTAGGAATATGAATGCTGAAATCATAAAACGGAATCTGAAATGTGTATCTCGAATTTGTGATCTGCAATCAGGAACAATAATCTTAAATTTGGAAATCACGATTTGGATGAGAAACCTTCTTCTATTCTAAATCTGGATTTTTTTTTGTTCAGAACCTCTATTTCTTCTAACCTAATATGCATTGATAATCTTACCTCTAAAGTTCTACTATTCTAAGCTTTTATCTGAAATATATTTCTGAAGTCAGAACCAGTGCCACAAATTATCAAAATTTATTCACGAATGAAGGAATTAGATTTTTCCCAGTATCGGATGAATTCTCTACTGTTGAAACTCAACACCATATCTGTCATAATGAGAATACAACAAGGGTCGAGACGCATGAGCTTTGTCTGGTATATTGATCGAAAACAGCATGAACAAATTTCGAAAAGCCTGCATTTAGGCACTTCCATTACTGTCAATAATTTCAGGTGATTATCACAAACGTTAAGTTGATCTTCATCGCTTGCAGTGAATTTTTATTGAAAACGTGTCACCCACTGCACATATAAATGGTGGTGTATGTCATTTCCGGGCAATCGTGACTAGATTCATAAAACGTAGCAAGAGTTATTCTATACATTCTATTGCCGAACTCGCCAAAAACAAGAATTTTGTGTGATCGGTGCCATCCTTTACCATTAATCGATTTTACTCTCCATTGGTGACGTTGAATTTTATGCTTTGATTTTCACTAACACGCAATGAAGGTGCAAATGAAAAATGAACTTCATGGCAAGCTGATGTTGATGTTCATTCCACTGGGGTTCATTGACAGTGTTGTTCCATATTTATCGACTCTCGCTTGAGCAGTAGGTTATCAATACAAGGAAGACAGCAATTCGCTGAATTTGAATGTCGTGAACGTGAATATTTACAGCACTGGTCAGAACCCATGAATCAAACTGCGAATTCAACTTTGTGTCTAAAGTATTGATTTGAACCTGTTGTCGAAACTACAGATTTGAAAATGAAATTTTAATCTGATTCGTGTCCGGAATATGATTCGGAAATTTGATTTGTAATATATTATGACTGAAGCAATAACTGTTCTGTTGAAAAGAGACTTCTGATTTCGTTTTTAAGAAGAAGAGATGAAAACGAGCCTACACTCTTATAATTTGAGGTGGAAATAAAACTAATGAATGCACGGAAGAATATCGAAAGACAATTTCTGAAAAAATCACTTTTTTTTCGTCGATAACGTGAGCGATAGACTTGAGTTTGTCATTTCAATCGTTGTTCAATAATAAAAAATATTTTTTCCCAAATATTCTGCTCGTTCGATTCAAACTTAATTTGATTAATTGGAAATGTTATCCACTTCGCAAACCACAACCCATCCGATTCAAAACTGTCATTGCCAGCTTTCATGGCGTATCTGGGTGTGAAAAAAAATCTTTGATAAATGAACAATAGCTGGAATGTACACTTCTCAGTTTGAAGTGCAACTTTCGCGTAGGAAGATAAAGCGAGAGATAATGCCAGCAATGCAGCAGCTCAGTCCAACGAACTGTAATTCTTTGTTAAATTTACTCTTAATCTTCTCGTGGACTTTCAGCGAGAAAAAAAAATCAATCACACATGAAACTAACCGACACCACTAGCAGAGCATGGGTGAGTGGCGACATCGATCGCACCACCACAAGCTAACTATCACAGCTCGTCCTGTGCTCGTCGTATCTCTCGTTTTAATTCTATTTCCAGTGATAATCCATTTTCCGAAAACCACAGAGATGAAAATGCAGAAAAGAGCACTCCTCTTCCCGCCATCGTTCCGCATCAAAAGCTTCCGTTAGGCGACCTCGGGAAACAACCGAAGCAGCGACGAAGAGCATAAAAGTATCACACTTCATTTGTTCTGGTCGGTCGAATGTCGAAGGTTATTTTTCGTTTCTGAAAACGTGTGGCCATTCCGTTGGTTGCGGTTCAGAGATCCTCGGGAAAGTTGGGAAAACTTATACGAGGGGGTGTGTGATTGCGATTCTTTTGTGCCATTCAAGCACATTTAACTTAAGTTTCCGAAAGCTGCTCCCTGTTTGTGCTTCCCGATAAGCAGCATTAGGTCCTTTTTATGCACATCATTCAGGTCACACTGAGTGTGGTATTACACACCCCAACGGAGTTCAAGTGACAACTTGAGCTGGCTTCAGAGATAATAGATATCATAATAATTTTTGGGAACTTCAATTGAAAATGGCATTTTTTTTAACAAATGACTTACGGATAGTTTACACAAACAAGGAACGATGACTTACCTGTAATGGAAAAAAAAGAATAAAGACACAAATAATTTTTTTTTTCAAGATTACCGAAGTCAATGAAACGAACATTTAAGCCGGAAGCAGCCGGGATTTTCGGTGCAACCACGTGGAACAACCAAAGGACATTTACCGATTCCGCCCAATTACATTAATTCCCGATAATGTGCGGGAGTTAATCAGCGGATGAACAATTTCTATAAGCCCTGCCCAGTTGTTTGCAGTGGAGTAATTCCCATCGATAATAAGCGCTCCAAAAAGTGGAGCATCATCACCAATCCTTTTGAATGCACGGAATTACTTTCCGTTCTACCGCGCCACCAAGGGATTTTAATATTCTCGTATAATTAGCTTCTCACTCCGGCTTCTCGAACCACATATATTATTAATTTGCCAGCTTATCTATGCGCCGGTGAATCTCAAAACATCGGATGTGAACGATGAACGATTGAGAAGATGCCCTAGAGATGCCGATGATGATGATTTTGCACCACTGCAAATCGGTGGCGAGTGGGTCGAGTGGGTCGGAAAAAGCTAGTTGCACGGAACTCCGCTTACTCTCCTCAATGGTACATGGAACATTAGAAAAAAAAGCAGCAGAAGCAGCAATCCTGCAGCCGTCTTCCACACAGTATGATGTAATTTTCATTCGAAATCGCTTTGAGGGAATAAAATAAAATCTGAATCAGCTTCCGCAGGAGGGAAATGGGATTATCTTCCGCATGGAGATGTTTGTGATAAATATTCATAAATTTGAAATGATATCGGTTCTGCTCTAGTTGCAAGGGTGGAAGGGGATGGCTTCCATTCCGCAGGAAATTCATAGACATTTATGCTACCGGAAAAGAAAATATAAAAGCAGACGTGCTCCCGATTTTGGTTCTGGATGAAGGAATGAAAAGTATTGCGATGCTACACCCAAAGTTAATTTTTAGCACATGTAATGGCATCCCGATTTATTACATCAAATGAGCTAAAAAATAACAAAGAATGTGCTACTCCCCAATACATCTATATCATTTGTATAATATATATGCTAGAGCCAATATGAGCGAGCGAAACAGGAGACACATGTAAATGAAAGTATATGAAAGCTTTTCGTATATTTTGCCAAATACACTGCCCAGACAGAGAAAGATATATTCTCGTCCATGTTCTTCTTTATCCTCTTGGAAAACATTTTCCAACTTCATTTTATGATGAGGTGTAATATTATCACGCTTCCTAATATCAGCACTGGCAGCTATATGGATAGCGTGGTCGTGTAAAATAGCTTTGTATTCCAGCCGGCCTTGGTTCGATCCCCATTGACGTCGTATGATTTTTTTTTGCACAATCCCAAATGAAATGAGAAAAGAAAACAGAAAGAGATGTCTGCTCGCATACATACAAACCTTTTTTAAGCTTTCAAAATAGCTCATTATTTGCGCATTTGACTCTCATGCACAGGAAATGGCATCTTTTCTGCCAAAGATGAAATGTTTTCTGCCAACGCTAATTTTGGTGGATTACCTATTTTCTCAGAGCCCATTTTTGAATAGCTTCTCGAAATAGGAAATAGGCATTTCTTCATCCAGAACCAAAACTTTAAAAATGCTGACGAATATTTTTATTTAAACAAATATTTCACTCTAAAAATAATCACGGATTCCATGAATTTGTTTGAAACGTGTAAAATCCTAGACAAATCATCAGTCTTCATAAAAAAATTATCATTTTTTTTTATAAAATACTATATTTTTCTCAACTTCAACATTATTATGTACTAAAATATTGTTTTCATACATTTTTTCTAGAAAAATTCAAAGGGTTGCGCTCAAGACACGACCGCACTGTTGACGTAGAACTGCGAAGTTGTTTTATGAATACTAACATGTTTTGTGAATACGAACATTAGGGTGCCAATGAATGTATGGGAAAATCGACCCTAAAATTTCAAAAAGTTACCCCACACAAAATGTTCATCACCTCGAAAAAAACGCCCTATGCTAAATTTCAGCTTAATCGCACTTAAGGGAGGGTGGCCAAAGCGGTCAACGTTTGCGTTTCCTGAAAATCGAAAATCTCTCAAGAGGGGAGTAAAGGAAATCGGGATTAAAAAAAAAATATGCCAGATGTCTTAAAATTGCATAAAACGTTGAGATCCACTCTCATCTCGGTTTTTTTTTTGTCAAAAATCGACACTCTGGGACTGGGTTTTTTGGTTTTTTTTTTCGAGAAAACAGTAAATATCGACGTTTTGTGCAATTATAAGTCATTTGGCATCAGACTTTTTTTTTCAATTTTAATTTTACTAACACATGAATTTAATTTTTGATATAGAGTAATGCGGGGCAAAGGTGCGCACCTAACTGTTGTCGTCCAATAAATCTTGAATGAAAGCAAATAAAACGTGTCAACGCATTCATGACAAGGATCATGAGATAGGCCAAAGATTGCAAATAGCCAACAACAATCTAAGCAGCAGCCATAAGGACTCCCACGACGAAAGCGAGAATGCAGGAATCCTAAACAAACCGATGAAGATGGAAACTGGAGGAACACAAACAGAAGCGCAATACCACAACAACGGAGGAGACGGAGATAAGCATGTTGGCGTGGCAAGAGAAGAAAAGGTTGAACGTTGTAGCAAATCTGTAAATTGGACATTAGGACAGTATATATATATATATATATATATATATATATATATATATATATATATATATATATATATATATATATATATATATATATATATATATATATTTTCGAGTTACAGATCTGAACGATGACATACAAACTCTATTGAAATATATTTGTTATTTTTACCAACCAAAATATTCTCAAGAAATAAATTATACGGCAGAACTACGTTTGCCGGGTCAGCTAGTATTGATATAAATCATTTCGAACACTCAAGTTCCCACAGGAATTACTTTTATGTACGTAATCTATACTCGCGGTATATAATTTCTTTTTTGACATATAAACCTGATGCAGATTAAGACGCATCAATCCTGATACTGGCTGTTGAAATCCGTGGCTTCGTTCTTGAGTTAAATCGTGAGGAACGGACACCAGATCATTTTTATTTATATGAGTCAAGTCTATAAATACAGGTCGGACTCGATTATCCGGAGAGCCGCACCGCAAGATGGCGCCATATATATTTTTTCACAACCCCATCAAAATGGGTATCAAATGAAAGGGCTTGACTAGTAGAATACAGTGATTTATGAAAAATTCAAAACCAAAAATGGTCACCACCACAAAATGACGCCATATATATTTTTTTCACAATCCCATCAATATGGGTATCAAATGAAAGGACTTGACTAGTAGAATAGAGTTATTAATGAAAAATGCAAATCTAAGATGGCGGCCACTACAGAATGGTGGATTACCTATTTTCTCAGAACCAAATCAATATGGGTATCAAATGAAAAGGCTTGACTAGTAGAACACAGTTATTTATGAAAAATGCCCAAAAATGTATCAAAAGAAAGTTCTCGACTAGTAGAACATAGCAGATGATGAAAAATCCAATTTCAAGATGGCCGCAATCCCCAAACAACTAATTTCTTTTTGAATGGTTTCATTCAGCTTAACCTGTTTCTATGTATGTTTGAATTTTTGTTGGGTTTTCCCACATTAATAGAAAATAGATCCCGTTCCTGTTGAATGATTGATCTGAAATTTGGATCATACAATTAATTCTACCTTCATTATAAAACTGCGTATTCCATGATCTTGAAAAATTCAATTTGGCCGCCGCAAAAAAAAAGCTGAATGGCTTGATTTGGAGAATACACTACACTATGAACAACATAAATTCGAAAAGGTCATCGCCACAAAATTGTCGACTATGTAATTTTTGCAATCCTCTCAATACTGGTATCAAATGGAATGATTTGACAAATAGAATACAGTACAGGTCGGACTCGATTATATTCAGTTTGGAATTTTTTTTTTTTTTTATATTTCTAATATGGCTTATTTCATGAAGAAATGTAACCTTTCAACGTTAAGGTTAAGTTTAAGTGGCAATTACATGTACAGTGGGGTAAAAATCGTGATTTTTGAAGATTTTGCTTGAATTTTCACCAAGAATTGTTTATATCGATATTGCAGCCAAATTAAGAAAGATAGAGATTGTGCGTCAAAGAACAAATTGTGGAGCGGTTAAAAAACTTAATTTTAATTGATAGAAATAATCTAGTTTAATATAATTTTTTAGGATAAAATTAATAATAACACGTTAAAAATTATTAACTTTAAGTGTTTCACTTCGAAAATGTTATTAAAATTCACTAATTTAGTTTTCCCATTACTTTACTGAATTTTCTCATCTTTCAAATGAAAGCATCAGAATCGTTTTTCGTAGCGTACTTTTTAATGTAGAGCCAGTATGAAGCAACAGAGTCCGAAACAAAAAAAAGTTCTGTAACTCTGTCATTATTTAAGTTGGAACATATGCGTAAGAGGATTTTCTTTATCAAATATGATCGTCTATCACCTCCTGAGAGAATCTGGATAAATTAATTTTGTTCATGTGAGAAAGGTGTTTTCTGACTTTAAGGGGATGAATCAAAAATCAAATTCCTCTTTTATTTTCAAAAAAACGAAAAATACATGCCGAATAAAGAAAAAAAACTGTTTTGACTCGATTATCCGGAGTGAAAAAAAATCATTACTCCGGATAATCGAGTCCGACCTGTACATAGTTACCTTCACTTGATTTATTTGAAACTCATTGTTGAAAAAGAAACAATATTGATTTGAAATTCATTGTGAAAACATAAACATAAACGAAACATAACCGTTATTTAATTGAATTCATGGTGAAAATAAGAACATTTTTCATTTGAAATTGATTTTGGATTATTTTTAAGCAATTGTTTATTTTTATTCCTCATCTTGGATTTCGGTTGAGAGGCATACCATAGAGAACTTTGTCCAGTGGCCTGCAGATCCTCAGACTGCTCACTCGTAAGTACCTATCTGACCCGCACTAGGTGCTCGCTGACACATCCCAGCAGAAGTAGAAAAGTCAATAAAAGAAGATTTTTTTTTCCCCTGTTGGATGTGAACCACTGCGTCCATTATTCTGAACTATTGTGGTATATCCCATTTTTTTTGGGTAAAAGAAGATTCAAATCATAAATCACTTTCTGATATGAGCCTATTTCTCAGAGCTGATTCCGAAATACCGAGGTCTGCCGCAATCCGACACTTCGAGACTTCCTGAAGCACAAATGAAACACAAATTTCTGTATCACTCGAGAATTAATCAAGCAAACGAAACCAAATTTGGCATGTGGAGGTTTCAGAGTGCAATAAATGATTCTATGGTGGTTAGAAACCCTCTCTTGGGGAGGGGGGTGAGGGGAATGCCATACAAATGAAACACAAATCCCTGCATTACTTGAGAATCCAAATTAGGTATATGGAGGTTTAAGGGCGCAATAAATGTTTTTACAGTGGTTAGACACTCCACCCTCCTCTCTACGCCATCCAAATGAAGCATACATTTCCGCATAATTCAAGAACTAATCATGCAAACGGAACTGAATTTGGCATGTGGAGGTTTTATGGGGAAGAAACATTTCTATGGTGGTTCAGCACTCAAAAAAAAATTGATTCCAAATGACTTAAAATTGCATAAATCGTCGAGATCTAGTGTCATCAAAAAAAATTGTCAAAAATCTTCATTCTGGAACTTTTTTAATATTATCTATTTTTATTGTCACCCAAAACCATACTTTTCGTTTCGTACTCCGAAAAAAAAATCCCAGAGTGACGATTTTTGACCAAAAAAAGACGGGTGGGTAATGTCGGGGACATAACCGGAGTGACGTAGGACTATACAAAGGGGACAGCTTTTGTTAAATATATATTTTAAATATATTGTTTTATTTTCTTCTCCTACGTGAATACCTACTTATCTACCTGAAAAACGGATTAGTTTATTGTTTACTCTTTATGAATATGTTGATGGTTCTGAAAAGAACCTTTGGTGTTGTGTTTTTGTTATCACTCGATATTCCCATCTTGTTCGGTTAAACCTTCCTGTTTAGCTATTGCGTTTGCCACTCGCCACAGCTTTCACAGTTGGAAAATTTCTCCCCATCCAGCTTGTGACATATTGTTCAGTAAATTACATTCAATGCGACGTGCCGAAGCATTTGGATCTCTATGTTTACAAAAACGTCCAACTAAATAAGTCGCATTACATGTCCGTCCAATTAGCTAAATGTCGAACTAATTGTAAATTACTGTACATTCAATCTGGAAACAATTTAAGAATTGGTGAAAATTGAATAATCAGGAAAGTCCCCAACTATCAATGAACTCAGAACAACTGCCAAATTCACATACTCATCAGATCCTGGCAAACAAATTATGAAAACATCAATTTGTGTTTTATTATTATTTTGGATAATGTTTTAGAAAGCATTAAACTGTATTTCCTAAACTCTTTTTTGGAAGGTTTAATGGCCCTGAAAAGCGCCTTGTTTTATGGAATGGTTCCAATTTAGAAAACTTTGTACTCGTGGTTTTGAAAAAAAACCATTTCGAACGCCCTCGATGCCGCCTTGTTCTGGATTTGCCACCAAAGCAGTTTGTATAAAGAACAAACTTTGTTCTTCTGCTACCTGCTGCCGTTTTGCGATTGCGTTTGCCATTCGCCACTCGCTGCAACTGCCTGTTGTTGTCTTGATGTCCACCGAACTGGATGTGTTCTGTTCTGAATGCGGTTTTTCTTATCGTCGCGAGCAGCTTTGCCAGCCAACTCGATCACTTCGGCGGCCGAAACTATATAACGCCGGCTAGGTGGACTGGTGCACTGGTACTAACGCGCTCGGCCTAGCTACCCTTGCGGGGAACTCCAGATCAACACGGTTCGAGCGAGATTTTGCCTTTCCCTTCACTTTTCCTCCTTTACCATGTCCAGACATGGCTGCTTGGGTTGGTTTGTTGATGTGTTGTGATGCGAACCGATGTGGTGTACGGTTTGAATGAGAATGATCGTTACGGCAGCGGAGCGGGGATTTTTAAGCTGACTGGCTGGCTCGAGAATTACGCATGTGTGAGACTGCGACCAATGTTTCGTTCATTTTTTTCTTTTTCCTTTCCAATCGTGCTTCATTCTATTTCGCTGCTGCACAATTATTCAATTATTTATCTCAAGAAAAATGAAATGTTATTCGTTATGATAGAAGCGTAGATATATTTCCTATCAATTGATGCAAAAACCTTTGCGATCTATTGAGAAATGCTCGAGTTATAAGCGTTCCAAATCTTGCATTTTTTCCTACTTGTTCAGTACCTAGATTTCCATTTCACCCCCTATATCTTTCGGTTAGACGTAGTCCTACGTCAAAAATTTTTCGAGTTGAAAATAGATCTCACATTTTGTATAGGGTAACTTTTTGAAATTTTAGAGTCCATTTTTTTCCATACATTCATTTGTACCCTAATGTATATACTTCGGAAATATATATTTTTCATTTCTAGACTAGGACACCTAACTAAGAAGCCTACTTTTTGAATTAGAGTCAGTTTTAGACATCTACCTTGTCTTGAAGTTACTCTGAATCACCCTCTACAATGACATAAAATAGAAGAGTTTGTGCAGTTGTATTCACACGAGAGTTACAACTATTGAACAAATGCAGAATAAGAGACGAATTTCATGCCAACTCGACTGGCCGTTGGCAGCACCATCTCAGATAGCAGTGACCGTTGTGGGTGTAAAGACATGGGTCATTGAAGCAACTTTGCATACTTGAAATATTCGAAAAACAATTAAACTACTTTTGGGAAAACCTTTTTTTTCTTAATTTTTTACAAAAATCTATAACTTAAAAAATATGATACCTACAAAATTCTTGTCAAAGGATGAAATGTTGGAAATTATTTGAATTTTCACAAAAAAATACCAAAAATTTTTTGGAAAAAATTTTGCTGACAAAAAAGTTATTTTAAAAATTAAAATTGATTTTTTTTCAAAGACGTATTTTTTTTAAATTCCCAAAAATATATATATAGCCCTTACAATTTCCAACAAGTCGTTCATACATCGGAAGATGGACACTTTTACAGGGAAAAAGTTTTTCGAACAACATTTTCATGTTTTCTTTGAAAAAAATACAACTAAACCTAATTTTGTTTGAAGTCAAGATACCGATATAGTGTATTAGCATCAACTTTCTATCTTTTATAGTTTTTGGAACATAAGTCATTTTTGTATGAAGACTCCTGAAAAAAATAATGTTTTGCTCGTAACATTTTAGTGTGTGAATTCTCACGTTTGACATGTTCTTGACATGTTTCTAAATAGAGAAAAGTTAGCAGAGCATGTAAATTGCGATAATTTATACATAAAAATGTTAAGAATTAAACATTAATACTATTTTTTCAAAGAAAGAAAATGAAAAAAATTTTGTTCGAACAACTTTTTCTATGTAAATGTGCCCATCGTTCGATGCTTGGAAAACTTGTTGGAAATTTTGAGGGCTATTCATATCTATTTTTTTCAGAATGTTTTAGAGAAAAATAAATTTTAATTTCCAAAACATTTTTTTTCAATGAATTTTTTTTTCCAGAAAATTCTTTGATAATTTTTAATGAAAACCTGAGTAATTTCCTACATTTCATTCTCCGACCAATTTTTTGTAGATCTTATTGTTTTTAAGTTAAGATATTCCGAAAAAAAGTTGAAAAAACTCAAAATTTAGAAAAAACCTACAAAAAAAATCTATCAGACCTACAACATTTTAGTCAATGAATGGAATGTAGGAAATTATTTTGGTTTTCATTAAAAATTATCGAAGAATTTTTTTGAAAAAAAAATTTATTAAAAAAAATACTTTGAAAATTAAAATTCATTTTTCTCGAAAACATGCTTTTAAAATTCTGATGACAACACAAATTCTGTAGGTATCATAGTTTTTAGATCATTTTTTTCTTAATTTTTCACACAAGTTTATGTGAAAAATTAAGAAAAAAAGGCTTTTCTGAAAAGTAGTCTACGTCTTTTTCGAAAATTTCAAATGTACAAAGTTGCTTAGATGACCCATGTCTTTACACCCACAACGTTTCACTTCTATCTGAGATGGTGCTGCCAACTCTTTAAGACGAATTGGCATTACATTCGTCAAGAGTAAAAATGTTTGACCTTGGAAGCTGGTTCAAAAACAACGTTTTACGGGGTTGTGTTCCGGCTCCAGACGTGAATATACAACTTCCTCCGTTGCTCATAATACTCACTTTCAGTTGCCATTCCATTCCAGGATGACATCCTTATAGCAACACTCCTGATCCTCCAGTAACAAACTAGCTGTCTCATTCCAGGTAGCAGCGGCAGCATTAGCTGTGCTCACAAACCAAGCTACTAGCATCTGCGGGGGATTACCGCAGTGTCTCCTGCATCGCAATATGCAGAGTTCGGTGTGTTCGGCTAATCTCTTAATCTTGTTTAGCAATAAAAACCGAAACAAACAGACAACTTGTTGACGCCGAAATCCTCGCTCTGGTTCACGTGATTCCCGCCCTCGAGTGGTGCGCTCTAAACGATGCGTGCATACATTCAAACATAATTACCTAAATGGACGTTTTGACTATCTCTAGCAGCAGCGCATCTCGGCTCAGTCTCGACTGCGTTATTCAGAGAGCGAATTCAAACATCTGGCATTCTGCTGCCGGCGATGGCGCTTGCATCCGACATCTTCTGCCTTCATCTTCTGATGCACTTTGAATGTATGAATAATTATCTTTCAATTGGATTATATTGGCCCAAGATGAGAGAGCAGGAGGATAACCGAAGACTCTGGACCGGGTTGGTTGGGACTTTGTTCATCCATAATACAATTTATAAGACCGGAATAAATTAATCACAAAGAAGAAAAACATACAATATACAAACGGCACGCATACATAATTTCCATCATCGTTACCTCTCTCTTTGCGCGTTTGCTTCATCGAGTGAAAATTGATTCGCGTGAAAACACGTGTCGAATCCAGACTTCCGACCACCACCGCCCCCTCGGGGAGAACACTCTGCAAGTGAGCACTCAGTACTCCATAATTCGCCATGACGGTGCTGCTTCATATACGAGTCTGTCGAGTACTTAGAGCTACCCCGATTGGTATGCCAACCCTCCCCCCCACCATCTCTCTGAAAATCCTCATTAAATGGACCCCGCGCACGCCCATTTGTTTGTTGAAAATAGACCTATTGAGAATTATTACAAGCCGGTAAAAAAACAAGCAAAGCAGTGGTAGAAATGAGACCATTAGCAGCATACATAAATACCCGCGTCTCATCTCTTCGGCAATTTTCCGTGTGGCAAAAGAGAGCGTAGAAATTTATGGATTCGAGCCGTGTGATTGTGTTTATTTGGAAAATTTATGGCTTGTTTTAGACCGCCGCGAATGGTCAATAAATTGTTTATTTGACTACATATTCGCTCCAGCGCTGCTCCCCCCCGTGGTCGGTCCCCTGCCGGGAAATGCTTTCCTCCAGCGTGGGCTGAACTACTCTCGAAACATGGAACCAAAACAAGCAAAAAAAAAAACTCCACTATTTGTCACGTGACAAAACCTCAAATATTTACGAGAAGGGTCGCCTGCAAGTGTTGTTTCTATTTTTGGGTACTGTATTTTATAAATGACGAGACTGGGGCATTGTTCTATGCCAAATGAGTGGGGTGGAATTATGCAAAGCGAACGTGAACGAAATACGTGAATTGTGAATCGTTCAAATTAACTGATCGCGTTTTGAATTCATGTTTTGCGATTAGAGGAAAAAGAAAGTTTGACAAAAGAGCACAGTGTTGAATCGACAGAAAAAAACCTTTTGTAACCGTGAATAAAATTATTCGCTTTCTGAGGATTGAAAACGGGAAAGGAGGCATTTTCCAGATGGTTCTGGTTTTTCATCCTTTCCCTTCCTTTAAGCAGGTTTACTTCTTATTTTCATTCCACAAGCGACGGTAAAAAAAAATTCCCTTTCCGAGATTCGTTTTAAATTCTTTTCTATCGATCTTCACGTTCATTTTCCCTTTTTCCATCCCCCTCGTACAAGTGAACAGGAGGAGTACTTCCATGAAATTAGTAGTAATATTGGCTACTGTCTGAATCGGAATTAATTAAAGTCTGTTTGTGTTTGCCGCTCAACCAAAAAAAAAACAGCCGACAAAGTTTGTTGTGGCGTTACAGCGAGAGAACTAAATAATTGGGTGCTGATGGTTTTTTTTATTGTTATTATTCAGACCTAAAACACAACAAAAAAAAACTAACGCCGCAATTAAATTAATTCCTCTGCGAGAGCAAATCACTGCAGCAGCAGCAGCAGCAGTAGTAATACTTTAGGGAAACTAGGGCAATGCAAATTTGTTGTGTTTGTATGTGTATTTGTGTTTATGCTGTTTCGTAAAGCGTGTTTTCGGCTCCCGCCGTTCTAATTTTCATTTGCATCCGAACCTTTTGATTACGGAAGCGAGAAAAAAATAAATGCGATTTTTTTGAGTGTGGGTCGGGTCAGAAGACGGCACGATAAGACTTTAAAAGCTTTTAAAGAGATTGAAGTTGTTAGGAATTGCTAGCAGAATTTTATCTCATTGACACACTTCTGCGATAACATTATGTCACTACAGGTCGGACTCGATTATATGTGATTCGATTATATACAATTTTGGACTCGATTATATTCAGTTTGGAATTTTTTTTTATATTTCAAATATGGCTTATTTCATGAAGAAATGTAACCTTTCAACGTTAAGGTGAAGTTCATGTGGCTATTACATGTACAGTGGGGTAAAAATCGTGATTTTTGAAGATTTTGCTTTAATTTTCACCGAGAATTGTTTATATCGATATTGCAGCGAAATCAAGAGAGATAGAAGATGGTTGTCAAAAAACAAATTGTAGAGTGGTTAGAGAGCTTTATCTTGATTGATAGAAACAATCAAGTTTAGTATGAATTTTTAGGTAAAATTAATAATTACACAATAAAAATTACTAACGTTTAAATTTTTAACTTCCAAAATGTTATTTAAATCCACTAATTTAGATGTTCCAGTACTGTACTAAATTTTCTCATCTTTCAAATGAAAGCAACAGAATCGGCTCACGTAGCGTACTCTTCAGTGTAGAGCCAGTTTGAGGCAACAGAGTCTGAAACAAAAAAAAAAGTTCTCTCTAATTTTTGGATATATTATGTATCTCGATAACTTTGTCATCGTTGAAATTCGAACATGTGCGAAGAATGATTTTTTCCGTTAAATAAAACCGTCTATCACTTCCTGAGAGATTCTGGAGAAATTTTTTTTTTTTTCATGTGAGAAAGGTGTTTTCTGTTTTTTAGGGGATGAATCAAAAACTCAAATTTATATCATAATTGGGACACTTACCCTAATAAAAAAAATGTTCTGTATCTCGATACCTCCCTAACTCGATTGGATGTCGAGTTAGGGAGAGTTGACTGTATTAACTTTTTCCCTTTTTTTCTTATTCTCAAAAATTCATAACTTTTGAACTACTAGACCGATTCAGATGATCGATATATCAAATTGAAGCCAATGAGCTAAACAAATATTACGCTTGCGAAATAAATGGATTTTGTTTTCATGATTATTGATTGTATCTGTTTTTCTTGAAGCTAAAATGTTTACATAACATATCCAAAAAACCAAGATATGTTCTTTTTCCTTTTTGAGTTATGTTTTTTCAAAGTTACTATGTTTTTAGTCTTCGTTCGATATTCCACATGCGACTAGACTACATATATGCGAATAGAATTCCATTAGTTTTGCAAGTATAATTTTTTTTCAAAGAGTGCAGTAAAACCTGTATTTGTGCGATTTTCTATTCTTGTGCGGTGTATGAAAAGAAGCATATTTGACGAAGTTATCGTCCATTTAGTTTTTTTTCGATGGTTTATATGCATTTCAGTGCGAAAAAAGTATATTTGCGTCTCAATTATCCGCTTCTGAAATCATTCCTCTCCTCTCATCAAATGCAAATGTTTTTGCATGAAATGATTTCAAACTGCAACACGTTTCGACATGCAACTAAAGGCACAAAACAGCCACGCGCAACCGGGAAGGCAAAGTGTCCCATCGCAAAGCAGGGAAACAAAAGGAAATTGAACTGTGAATAGCGTGGCTTTGAGTTATTATGCGGTCCCTATCATCTACCGCACAAAAAAAAAAATTTTTCAAAATGTCGAACATGATTTTTTAAAGCTGCTGGTGAAGTTTTGCACGATTTTTTATGCGACTTTTTTTGTCCGCACAGAAAAAGGTTTGCCTGTAGTTCAAAAGTTTTGATTTTTTGAAAAGTGTCAAAAATCATAATTCAAAAACAAAACAGAACATATCTCTGATTTTTGGATATGTTGTGTAAAAAATCCTCAGTTTTCAAGCAAAAATATGAAAAAAATACAGCGTCCTTGATCCCGAGACCATAAAAATATTGAAAACAAATACAATCAATAATAACGAAAACAAAATCCATTTTTTTGCATGTATAGTGTTTTTTTTTTAAAAAAAAAGAACAACTAACTGCGTTTAATTTGATGTGTAGATTATCTAAATCAGTCTAGTAGTTGAAAAGATATGAATTTTTGAAAAAAGTAAAATGAAAATAGGCAAAACCCTAATAAAAAAATAAAAAAAAGATACGAGTCTAATATTTTGCGATAAGGAACAAAACTACCAATTTTCACAAAAATCTGAGAACCAATATACCGGTTTGGCATGGCATGACTGTTCTTGTATATTTTTTGCTGCATTCTTGTGCTTCTGTGTGTGGAGTTTTTGCTTTCTGATATTTTTTTCATTTGTGGCGTTTCAAATTGTTGCATTTCTTGATTTTTTTTTCTTCTTACAGTTTTCCTTGTTGTACCGTTTTGTCCCAAATTCCGAACAGTCTCAAATTCCAATTCCACTTCATTTTCAAATGTAAATTTACTGAACTTTTATATTTTCAATAATTGAATAATAAACACCCCGACATTATTTGTGGTGTAATCTTCATTTTAACATCATTCACAGGTATCGATACTGTATATAACTTAAAATACTAAGCATTTGCAAAAGAGTGACTTTCAAAACCAGCGATATAATGTTTGCGTTAGCAAATTCGGAATTTGAAGCAAGTTTCGAGGCACAATATCCAAATTTTCGGGAGTGTTATATTTTTCCAAAGAAGAATAGCTAATTCGCTTAGATTTGATATATCGATCATCTGAATCGGTCTAGTAGCTCAAAAGTTATGATTTTAAAAAAAATTGCATTTTGGGTGTTCGGAAATTCAGACAAATGTAATCAAACATATTTTTAGTTTTTCACCATGAATATGAATTTGTACATTAATTTTATGGCAACCAAATCAAAGAAAAGGCTCTACTGTATCCATAAACCACATAACTTTCGCGAAAAAGTACCATTTTGAATAATGAGACACTGTTTGATGGCCAAAAAAGCTTATGTGTTCGAAATTTGAGACAAAACAGTATAATTTGGTTGGTTCATTTTAATGCTGCATTTTCCTATTGTTTTTTTGTGGAATTTTTGCTTTTTATATATTTTTATTACAATATTTATTTGTTGTATTTCAAATTCTTGCATTTCAGCTTCTCGTATTTTGCTTCTCACTTCTCCTGGTTCTTGCTGCTAGCATTGTTGGTCTTGGTTTTGGTTTGTATTTTCGTTTCTTGCATTTTTGTATATTGAACATTTGTTACTTGAATTTTTGGTTCCTGGTTTTTTTTTGGTTGGTTTGTTCGAGTCAAAGTCAAATTTTTGTTCGAGGAATTTTCACTTTCCATTTTTCATTTCTTGTATTTCCAGTTGTTGCATTGCATGCGACAAAACCGCGCGAATTATTGACTCTTCTCTGGGTCACCTCAACAATTTCTACTAAAAAGTAATAATCACATTTCGTTTCATTCTGAAATAAATTCAGAATTCATGAATAAACAAATTGGATAAACTAATTTCGAAGTCCTATGTCAACAATACCGTCTTGGACATCACCTTCTAGAATTTCTCTTGGTGCACAGAATATCGTGTTTCTTACAAGATTCAAGATAAGCTCTTCAATCCCGGATATGTTAGAGCCCGGTTGATATTTTTCACATTAATTCCAAAATTTTGGTCTTTGAAAATTTTAATTTTTGGCATAGTACATCTTCCTTGAATGCACAGATGTCTATTGGTTAAGATTAATTTAAGCTTTAAATTTCATTGAAACCCTCACAGTTTGAGAAGAATTTTACATTTTGTGGCAAATTCTGTCGACCACGATGTTTTGACATATTTTTTTGTTGCAAGTACACCAAAATACATTGAAATCTGACGAAAGAATGCAACAGGTTTTTAGACGCAGACCAGTTTTTTTGTCATTTCATAATTTACATATGCATTTTTTTATTTCTTCATTTCTTCATTTCTTCATTTCTTCATTTCTCCATTTCTTCATTTCTTCATTTCTTCATTTCTTCATTTCTTCATTTCTTCATTTCTTCATTTCTTCATTTCTTCATTTCTTCAATTCTTCATTTCTTCAATTCTTCATTTCTTCATTTCTTCATTTCTTCATTTCTTCATTTCTTCATTTCTTCATTTCTTCATTTCTTCATTTCTTCATTTCTTCATTTCTTCATTTCTTCATTTCTTCATTTCTTCATTTCTTCATTTCTTCATTTCTTCATTTCTTCATTTCTTCGTTTATGCGGTTGATTTCGCGTTGATACTTCTTACTTTTAAAAAGGATTCTCAAATATTGATGTTGGAATTTTCCATAATAATGGTAAATTGAATTAAAAGCGTGAACAAGGAAGAAAAATAAATAACGAGAAGGAAATAGAATAGGCAAACATCACTTTCGGAGTTATATGGGTGTGAAAAAGGATAGACTATGTTTCATTAAGAAAACTTGGAAAATATAGGGAGTAGTAATTTAGAGCGCAATGTGTACATGGAACCGCTCGAAAAGGCAAGCCTGGCGGCTCAATTTGTGAATAGTGTTTATGTTCTTAACACGGTAACAGTCAATTACGTGAAATTTTGGTTTGATCGTTGTCGTTCCGGTAAATTTTTCAATCACTTTGGATGGTTGGGTATTGTATCTCGAGTTGATTATACTGATGGAAGGTAATGTTGATCGTAAGTTGAGCGAAAAGCACGATGAACCATGATTTTTGTCAAAAGTTTGAACCAAATTTTAAAAAAGTGTTGCCAACTTGAATTTCTATATCTCTAGAAAAACACGTGATTGACTATAGTTATTGTGACATATTTGTGAATATAAAAGAGACCTCTTGAAATCAGAGATACAAAGAGATAATTTAGAGTCAAAATCCGAATCCTAGGAAAGCTCCCTTTTAACCCCAGGATAACTATTTTCAACACGCAGATTGGCTACTTACTGTATGGAGTGGGCCTTCCACCGAAGATGGTTGGGTCGTGCAGCAGCGGGGCGCGTCCATTGCAGGATTCCTTGGTGGCAGCTGTGGGTTCGACAAGGACCGGTGTTTTGCGCGTGCGTTTGCGTATCGACGCAGATTTCGAGACAAGAAGAATAAAAGAGGGAAAGCATCCAATCAGTAAATCGCTCGACAGCAAAGGGGCAAACTTTGAAAAGAGTTCAAATGTGGGTCAAAAAGTACAAAAAAGCAGGCAAAGATTCGCTATTATTTGTTATAGATAGATTATTGATGTTCTAATTACTTGCTAGGTAGTTTACTGTTTGCTGTAGAACTCTAGAATTTTGGCGCAAGGGGACTAGAGGTAGTTGGTAAATCGATAACGGAGAACATAAGAAACAAAAAAAACTTGACGGTGGGTTGGTTTGAATTAATATTGCAGATAGCCAAAATGTACAGAATGAAGTGGTGATGTTCGCTAAGATCATTGCTAAATAAACTAATTAAAAACACTATTCAAATCTTATCGTATTCATTTTCATATAAACTTTGCTTGTGGTTAGATCTGTCACGTTCTGTTTTCTTTTCTTGTTTAAGCATCAAGTTGTGCATATCCACTTCCGGTTTTTAGTGAGAGTATAGCTTCAGTATGAGCTATTTACAATTCCCGTATGTTTGTGTTGTCGTGTGAAATTCATCTTGATTGGTAGGAACAATCTGGTTGACACGAGTAGTTGTGTGCGTGAAGCTCTCGCGCCATGAGAATGGTAACAGTTGCCGTGTGTTTCAGGAGTTGGAGGCAGGTGGAAATGTTTTTGTTCGAAGCCGCGGTTTATAAGTTGCTTTGTTTAGTAATAAACAACGTTCGACTTACCTCTAGAGCGTGCGATTTCGCTAAACAGAAAACACAAAGAAGCTAGCGATCGATCACAACGAATTCACTAGCTAGCGGTGACAGTTGCGGGCGTTATTCCCAGATGGCGGCAGTGGCATTTGTGTCCCACTATGTCAGCGCGGCGCTCACGATCGGTTTCTTTGTCAATCATTTGTTTGTTTACCGGCGGGGCGCGATGGCGGCAGCGTCAGGTGGCACTAATCGCCAAACTGTTTGCTCCAGCGGGGCGGGCGATGTGACAAATCCTGCACACAGACAAACACAAGCACACTGAATGCAACAGTTTTGTTTATTACTTCGTTTGTTCGATTTGGGTGGTGTTAGACGAGACGAGTTGTTTAGAATAAGAAAGCGGTGATTATGTTCATGTCAGGTAGTATCCAGAACAGAACGCTGTAGTAGATTCGCAGCAGACGGATGTGTGTTTTCAATAGGGGTTGTTGACTGTTATGATTGTTGTGTTGCTTGTAGTATTTGTGACGTGCACCGGCGATTCTCTTTTTTTTTGCGCATCGTTCGGTTGTCTGGAGAACCTTACGTTCGATTTGCTCCTGTTACCGATCAAACCGATAGTTTCTGTGTTTTTATTTTTGAATCGAGTATCTGCTGCGTTTGTCTATGAGCTTTCCTGCATTTTTGCTTCTTCTTCCCTCGAGGCTAGACTAGAGGCAATAGGCGAAAGACGCATGGCGGTGGCAGTGGAGCAGAGCAAGAGAGGAGACAATCCGTCTTCGGTTTTGACATTTTGATTGTGTTTTGGTGTTGTTCGTGCGATGTCCCGATCGCCGTCGGCATGACTGATCACTTTGTTCTTTGAAGTTTTTCTCGAGCCGCGTTATTGGACAGAAAGATTGGGACAGATTGCCACATTTTTCCACACCGACAGAGAGAAGAAGCACATTCCCACTTACCACCAGCATCGTTTGGGGAGAAATGTCGTAGGTTTGCATGAAGTTTAATATTATTAATTCTACAAAAAGCGAAGTCGAGAATAGCAAAATGCAAATGAAGTAAAAACGCAAGATTTTCAATTGCTAAAACTAGTTTTCCAATAAACCATGCAAACGAACATTAAAAAGCATTAATTAGGCGATGAAACTATCGATCCACAGGGACCGACTTGTGTCAGACGAATAGAGTATTGTTCGGTACTGTGGCTTGGCCGAGGGACGAAAAAGGAAGGATTTTCTTCATCGCATAATAACCCAAAAAAGAAAGCCATACAGATCAATGTTATTTATTATGAGCTGTTGAAACCTAAAAGAACCCCCACTAGGGGATGATATCGGATTGTATTGAGCGGATCACTATGTGAAAAACGGTCTCAATACGAGCAGAAGAAAAAGAAAGAGATTCTACAGCATGACAATGCTTAGCCTCACTTTGCCAACCATCTACTCAATCCATTTACGTATTTCACAAAGCAGTTTAGCGCGACAGATCGACGATCGAAAGAGCTTGCGCTGAGACGGACGCGAAGAACATCTCTAAACAAGAAATGCAAGAATTGGCGAGATTCCCCAGCATGTTGAAATCCAATCCTTGGTACAACTTGCAAGGTCTGACATACAAGGGCACGTAATCACGCGAATGATTTTTTTTTCCAATTAACCAACGACTTATCATTTTCAGAAATCAAATTTCGACATTAAAGAACGGTCGGCAAAATTGGCCTTTTTTCAAGGCGGAAGCGAATGAACTTTGTAGTCTACAGCTTCCATAAGAGGAAATTATTCAACCAATCAATACATTCGCGATTACTAATGTACAGTGCCGACATCTACGGTGGTGTGAAGCAAATAACTCTATAAAATGAGGAAGAACGAAAGCAGCTTCAGACTGTTAAAAATGGAATGATCACGACCCTTATGTCAGTCATTCCATGCCGAACCGATATTGTAGTTCTCAGATTTTCGCCAAAAGTTTATTGCAAATATTCATTTTTTCATTAGGGTGCCCATTTCCATTTCAGGGTGGTCCGAAAAATCGACCTTTTTTCTAAAAATGACTTCATAACTTTTGAACTACTCGACCAATTCAGATGATCAGCATATCAAAATATGGTCAATTAACTAGTTTTCCTTGGAAAAATATTACACTTGCTAAAAAATTGGATTTTGCTTTTGTAATTATTGATTGTATTTGTTTTTTGCTGTTTACATGACTCTGGAATCGAGGGCGCTATATTTTTTATATATTTTAATTTTGGAAAGCTGGGGTTTTTTAATATAACATATTCAGAAATTGGAGAGGCGTTTCCTTTCGTTTTTGAGTTATGAATTTTCAAAATTAACCGAAAGTCCGAAGAATCATTTTTTTCCTGTTTTTCCAAAAATTGTTTTTTTTTCAAAATTCATTACTTTTGAACCAGTGTTGGTGATTGACGAGAGAATCGACGAAAGCATCCAACGTTTTTCAGTATATGAAAACAGCTTCTTCAATCGATGTGCTGATCTCGCATCATACGATACCACTCAGTGAGTGAACGAATCCGAACATGTGGTAGACAAATTCATTCTGTCTCGTGAGTTGAACGAACAGCAGCTCTGTCGGCCAATGATTCACTCTTAATCGATCGGATTTGTGTGCGGATGAGACAGAGAAGGATCGCCATGCGATAGTTTTCCCGTGATTGTACTCATTTGAACAATTATCATACTGACAGCAAACGCTTGCTTGGGACAAATGCAGCAAATATCTGTATATTGTGATGCATATCGTACAAACATTTTTTATAAGCAGGGGTTTGTAATATGGCTAATTGTATATGCGATGAAAGATGTCAAGTTTTGTAAATGCTTGTGGCGCAGTAGTTTGTTTTCGAAGAATAGAGACATTAAAGGAAATTAGAAAACCGCCAGCAGCTAACTTTTAACGACAAAAAAAACAGGACCACACGGCTAACGTAAAGAAGAAAACATCGACTAAAAAAAGTCTGGTGCATGCGAATATGCACACAGATGTGATATGAAATTGATAGCAAGCAAACGTCATTCATTTTAAGGACCATTATATCTTTAATCCTAATTTACTCGCGCAGACGGTCTCCCAGACCGATAATCAATAATTTTGTTTTGAGGATGGTGAATTAAATGACTTTAAAAACTGAGTGAAGGCGAAGAACACATATTTTCTGGAGTTAATACTAGTCGAGAAAGAGTAAGTACAAGGTCCGGAAACTCGATTATGCGGAATTTTAGGCTCGATTATTCGGAGCATTTTGGGTTTAATTTTTTTGTCAAAAATTTTGTTAATTTGTTAATATACTTTATAAATATGATTATTTAAACAAAATTGAATGTAGCTAGGTAAAGGAAAGGGCTGGAAAAGAGGTTGCTCCATACAACTAGTTTCGATTATCCGCAGTAGATTTTTATCTACGTTGGAATTTCCAAATTTAAGGGGTAGTATACTATGAACATCATAAAAAGTATTTTTTTTATTTTTTTTATCCCATTTATTTATTCATTAGGCTCATTAGCATTTTAGCTGTAACAGAGCCGGGTTTTAATCGTGTACATGTACATATGTTTATGTTTCTATAAACTGTAAATTACACAGTAGTTAGTAGTAGCCATTTAGGCGTTATGTTTTCTGTTCCATTACATCATGGTAAATTACACAGTAGTAGCCATTTCGGCGTAAGGGTATTCTTTCTGTTCTTCCATTGTTCAGCAGACCGGACAGCGGAGACAGTTGATATTGATCATTGTTGGGTTATTTATAGAACAGCAGCCCGATGTTTCTTGCAGGGCAGAGCAGTTGTATGGATGAATCGATCTAATTTCGACCATGGATCGATCTCCATCGCTAATGATGTTTGCGTGGACGTAGTTATTCTATAACAACACAAAGATGGTCAATTGAGGGCCCTGAGTTTGAACTCACGACCGATCGCTTAATAAGCGACATAAAAAGTATGTTTTTCGCGATTTTTTCAACGAGAAAATAAATTACTATGATCATATCACAGTTTATTAGGTAGATATTACACAACAAACAAAAAAAATGTTGTCAATTGTCCTCTGAATAGCCGCAACCGGTTTGTTGAACCCTTGCAGCCAAAACCTTGTAAATTAGATGGAGTTCTACAAGTTTTCAATGATTTTTTTTAGATTATCTGAGATATATTAGGCTGTCATAAAAGTCCTGCGGTATTTCCGCGAGGTGTCGTTGTAAGCGCGTAGTTCTAGTTGTATTTATTGTATCATACTATAGCTTGTTGGAAAGGTATTTTTGCGCGCTATAATATAGTCCTTGACAGTGTTTTGTTTGGTTAAGTCGTTCGTGAGTTATAGTGTCGCAAATATGGAGCAAAATAAAGAGAAAATCCGACATATTTTACAGTACTACTATGACAAAGGCAAAAATGCATCTCAAGCTGCCAATAAAATTTGTGCAGTTTATGGACCCGATAGTTTCCATTTCCACCGCACAACGATGGTTTCAACGTTTTCGTTCTGGTGTAGAGGTCGTCGAAGATGCGCCACGCTCCGGAAGGCCTGTCGTCGAAAATTGCGACAAAATCGCTGAATTAGCCGAGAAAGACCCGTGGTGCACCCGTGGCCGAGTGGTTAGCGTCTCACATTATCATGCCGGGTGTTCGGGTTCGATTCCCGTTCTGGCCGGGGGATTTTTCGTCAAAGAAATTTCCTTCGACTTTGCACTGTGGTCACGCGTATTCACGAATTTGCCCCTCGGAATACATTCAAGGCGTGTTATTTGGCTTAAGAAATCTCAACTAAGTATTAACAAATGACGCTAGTTAATGCATACGTTGAGACGGCAAAAGTTCCACAGGGAACGTTAACGCCATCCAAGAAGAAGAAGCCGAGAAAGACCGGCATAGTAGCAGCCGTAGCATCGGCCAAGAGCTGGGGATAAGTCATCAAACCGTTATTAACCATTTGAAGAAGCTTGGATTCACAAAGAAGCTCGATGTATGGGTGCCACACACGTTGACGCAAAAAAACATCTTTGACCGTATCGACGCATGTGAATCGCAACAAAATCGACCCGTTTCTGAAGCGGATGGTGACTGGCGATGAAAAGTGGGTCACTTACGACAACGTGAAGCGCAAACGGTCGTAGTCGAAGCCCGCTGAAGCGGCTCAGACGGTGGTCAAGCCCTCATTAACGGCCAGGAAGGTTCTGCTGTGTGTTTGGTGGGATTGTCGAGGAATAATCTATTATGAGCTGCTTCCCTATGGCCAAACGCTCAATTCGGACCTGTACTGCCAACAACTGGACCGCTTGAAGGTAGCACTCATGAAGAAGAGGCCATCTTTGATAAACAGAGGCCGCATTGTCTTCCATCAGGTCAACGCCAGGCCACACACTTCTTTGGTGACGCGCCAGAAGCTCCGGGAGCTCGGATGGGAGGTTCTTTTGCATCCGTCGTATAGTCCGGACTTTGCACCAAGTGACTACCACCTGTTTTTGTCCATGGCGAACGAGCTAGGTAGTCAGAAGTTAGCCACAAAAGAGGCCTGTGAAAATTGGCTATCCGAGTTTTTTGCCAATAAGGGAGCGAGCTTCTATAACAGGGGTATTATGAAGTTGGCATCTCGTTGGGAACAAGTCATCGAACAAAACGGCGCATATTTGACTTAAAACAGATGATTGTAACTATTTTTATGAACAAATGAAAATTCAAAAAAAATACCGCAGGACTTTTTTGACAGCCTAATATTTCCTGTCATTTTTTTTAAAATGTTTTCATTTTTTCAAAATATTGATATGAAATAGCGATATTTTTTGTAAAAAAATTTATTTTTCAAAATATCAAAAAAAAAAATCCTATGTACGATGACAGGAAATTTAGTGGAGAATCTGGGAAACCCAATTTCTTCAAAATCGGATGGACCGTTTCGGAGGAAGAACTCCCACTAGCTGGCAAAACTTAGTTTCAAGAAAAACGTGTTTTAAATTTTGGATCCGCACTCCTACGCAAAAACTTTGGTTCACTAATTGGCTTGTAACTTTGGAACGAACCATCGGTCACGTGGGACATAAACTACAGTAAAGTAGGCATTCCAGAAAACATTTTAGGCCAGATATTTTTTTTTAATGTTTTCAAGTTTTCTTAGTGTACTACCCCCTAAAATGAATACATCGATTTAATATTTAAACATACCTGATATGACAATTTACTAGAACATGGATGTAGTTAGGATGACCAGGATCTGTTTCGAATGTTTTAATTCGGTTATTGGGGAAAAGGAAATGTCGTATTTCTGATCGAAATTTGACGCTTTTATTTAGAAGGCAACTTCGTTATACAACCAACCCCTCCCCCTTCCCCCCTTATAAACCCCTTACCCCTCCTCATTTGCAAAAAACTCAGACAGCCATTTTTCGCAAACTTCTTTTGAGGCCAACTTAGTATCACCAAGAGCGTTTTGCATGGGCCGGAAGAGATAATAATCACTAGGAGCCAGATCCGAACTATACGGTGGGTGCAATAGGACATCCCATCCGAGCTCCCGTAGCTTCTGGCGGGTCATCAAAGATGTGTGAGGCCGAGCGTTGTCCTGGTGGAAAACAAAACCATTCCTATTGACCATTTCTGGCCGCTTCTGGTCAATCGCCTTCTTCAAACGGTCAAACTGCTCACAGTAGAGAACCGAGTTGAGGGTCCGGCCATAGTCGAGCAGCATAGTGGATGATTTCTTCCAATCCCACCAAACACACAGCAAAACCTTCCTGGCCGTCAATCCGGGCTTGGCGATGGTTTGGGCCGGCTCACCGTGCTTCGACCACGATTTTTTTCGCTTTAGGATGTCGTACGTGATCCACTTTTCATCACCAGTCACCATCTTCTTCAAAAATGGGTCGAGTTCGTACCGTTTCAGCAGTGCATCGCAGGCGTTAATTCGGTCTAAAAGATTTTTTTGCGTCAACTCCTGTAGCACCCATACATCCAGCTTTTTTTGGAATCCAATCTTCTGCAAATGGTTCCAAACGGTTTTATGGTTCATACACAGGTCCTGGCCAATCGAGGGAGTGCTCACATGCCGGTCTACTTGGATGATTTCAACTATTTACACAATTTCTTTATTTTTTTATATCGAAAATTCCAATTGTTTTGGTATTATGAAAATCTGATATTTTTTTTATTTTGAGATGCAGTACCGTTCTAAATTTTTAAATATTTAAATTTGTTTCTACACCTTCATTAGATGTGTATTTTTGCAGAATTAAAACAAATATTTTTAATGTTTCGTAAATTTGATTTCGATAAATTCACGTTTGAGTAAATTTGATAAATTCTCGTTTGAGCAAATGCTGTACCAGTATGGGCGGGTATCACATTTTTTGTTACTTTTAAGCTCATTTAAAGATTGATTTGAAATTCAATGAGATTTGCTATATATTTATGTTGGGTGTACGATCTGTTCATATCAGATTCAATGATTGTTAAACTCATTATAAGATACGTCATAAATTCATTATGAATGATCGCGACCTCTGGAAAGCCTTACTATTGTGAATTAGAAGGAATGGGACAACTTGACTGTGATTTTTGTGACATTTTTTGATATATCCAATCTGATCGTTCGATCGTAAATTCTACGAGGAGTTGTTGAAACTGGGAAGACCAGTAGGATGCTTGCGTATTTTTTGTATTAAAAATGTATATTATTGATGTTATTTCATGATTAACGTTTCAAACTGTACTTGTTGATCACACAGTGAAATGTTTTATTTTAATGGACTGATTATTATTTTTTGATTAAAAAACACTTTTTTAAGCTGATTGATTTTTGGCCGAACTTTTTTGTTTAATTAATACATACCGAAATATTGATCGGTTCCAAACAAATTAACTCAGTCATAGCATCTGATTTTTGACTTAGATCTGCGTCTTTTAGGAAGGGTGCCAAATCAGAAAACAGGTTACGTTTTTATGAAATAAAATTAGCGTTAATAACTATTTTCATTGTGAACCAATTCTGATGACTTGCATACCAATCGAATCGAAAACTCTCCCGGGCTATACATTATAAGTCCCTTACCCGTAAACCGTTTGAATTAATGAAAACTGAAAGCATTACCATTTTTTCCATACATTTTAGCTTCCCATACCGTCAAAAACGAGCATCTAGTACATTCGTTTCTGCCCAACTTATTTGGTACAGATAAGCTAGCCGCGATTTGCAATCACACCACTCCTCGTTTGGTGGTCATCGAAGCAACATCGTTGCCGGCGAGCGTCGAACGAGAATGAATTGTTTTTTTCTCTGGACATACGAAGAAGGAGTATGGAGTAGAGTTCTTCCAACAAAGGCTTTTCTCAGGGCTAGAGGTGAATTCTTAAAATCAAATATGAAATGGAATGAAAATCACAGTTTGTCAGAACCGAAGTCAGTTTTGAATTGTTCATATTTTAAACGAAAACTCTTTCTACTATAGTAGTAAAAACAACTGAAAAACTATTTTTTTTTCAAAAATTTCCGTGCATTCTAAAATAATATCCGAAGTTATGAACAAGCGGATTGAATAATATAGTTCCGTAGTTCTACGTCGAAAATGCGGTCCACAACCCCTTTCAATTTTTAAACGGTTTTATTTAGCTTGCCCTGTAATTTGTATGATTGTAACATGTTTATCAGTAGCGCTTTACCACATTAATAGAAAATTGAACCCCTTTCTGTTGACCGATTGATCTGAAATTTGGAACACACATTTATCTCTGCAGTCATTATAAAACTGCGCATTTCATGATTTTCAAAATCCAAGATGGCGGCTGCTACAAAATAACGGATTACATATTTTCTCAAAACCCAATCAATACGGGTTTTTCCCAAACCCCATCAATATGGGTATCAAATGAAAGGGCTTGACTAGTAGAACACAGATATTCATGAGGCCTCCACCACAAAATGGCGGATTATAGATTTTCTCAAAACCCCATCAATATGGGTATCAAATGAAAGGGATTGACTAGTAGAACACATTTATTTATGAAAAATGCAAATCCAAAATGGCCCCCACCACAAAATGGCGGATTATAGATTTTCTCAAAACCCCATCAATATGGATATCAAATGAAAGGGATTGACAAGTAGAACACAGTTAAACATCAGAATGGCAAATCCAAAATGGCCGCCACAACAAAATGGTGATATTTTTTTTTTGCCAAAACCCAATCAATATGGGTATCAAATGAAAAGGATTGACTAGTAGAACACAGTTATACATGAGAAATGCAAATCCAAAATGGCCGCCACAACAAAATGACGACTTATATTTTTTTCCCAAACCCAATCAATATGGGTATCAAATAAAAGAGTGTGTTTGTAATGTTGTCCCACATTAATAAACATTAGAAATTCAATTTGGCCGCCGCTAAAAAATGGCTGAATGGCTTGACTAAGAGAACACACTACATTATGAACAACATAAATTCAAAAATGTGTATGTATTTTTGTGTTATCTCCTCAATATCGGTATCGAATGAAATTATTTGACTAATATAATACAGTGCATCATCAAACTATTCCGAAATAAATAGGTAAGAAATAAAAATAAAAAAAAAAGTTGAATGGTTTTATTGTAATTATACAGATAATGTACTAAAAACTAGAAAATAAAAAAAAACTTTTTAAGTTAAACGGTTTAATGTACTAAAAGCTAGAACATAATTAGGCAAGTTGCAGTTAATAGTCATCACATCCCTTCTTTCATTAATCTAGGGCAATGATGAGACTAAAATAAAATCGTGGGGCACATTGGATTTCCATTATCCGCATTTTATGGTTTCATCATATGCCCAACGATTTTATTTTAGTCTCATCATTGCCCTAGATTAATGAAGGAAGGGATGTGGTAACTACTTACTGCAACTTGCCTAATTATGTTCTAGCTTTTGGTACATTAAACCGTTTAACTTAAAAAGTTTTTTTTTACTTTTATTTGGCTCAACGTGGACAAGGTACTCCTTGGCATTCGAAAATCTGCCACAGAATGCGTCTATTTTTTCAGTCGTAATATTATAACATATTGTTGAAACGTGATTACAAGACTTCGAGTAAAAAAGAGAACGAAAATTAAAAATTGCATCAATTTTTCTCCAAATGGAAAAAACGCCTTTTTCACATTCACTTTAAAATTATATGGCAAATTATATGCAAATTATATGGAAATCAGATGTTCTAAAAATTGTTTTCGCAAATATGTGAATGAGCGAAGAACAATCCCTCTACATTCCCAATCACGAGCAAACACACTGCACAATACCATCTTCTAACGGAAATCAATCCTCATCGAACTCCCATCTCCCAGGAGCAACCTGTTCCCATTCATCGTGGAGTTCGCGATTGAAAATAGCGGCAAACGAATACGGCGAACACCCACAGCGATGCTCTCCAGAAGTATTTGCATATGTTTGATGATTTCTTTCTTCGTTTTGTTGTTTACGCGAAGCTTCATTAACTCGGAAGCATTCGATGGCAAGAGCTCCATTTGTTCCGAAGGAACCGATGAGAATACGGCGGCGGTGATTAAGCTCCAAAGGGAATCCTCCCTATGTTTTATATATTTGTTTTCGTTGAATACAAAATAACCTGGTAGTAAGATGAAGGTGTGGGGGTGGGTCATTTATGGAAGTATTCCATCTTGATTGTTTCGAGACGAATCAATCCGAAGCACATAATAGGGGGAAATAGAATACATAACTCCTTCGAACATTTTCCTCGAGAGATGTGGCTGCTACCAGGGAACCTTATCCTGACGCTGGCTGTTATTATAATCGATCGATCCTTTCACCGTGCCGAGCTTTCGGCTAGCGGGCCACATTCGCGATATACGATACCAACTCTTTTCGATACCGAGCGCAGCATCGTATCGCTTTTCCCACAGCATCACTTCTCTCGAAGCAGGCAGAGGCAGATGCATGAGCGGATAAAAATTAATTTGTTCTCGTTAGAACGGTTCCCCAGAAGCAGTTTTTCACAATCACCATGGATTAGGCAGCGGCGGCCTTGGTAGCGCATTTCGCCTCGAAACGGGCAATGGTAGCACAACTCGCACGATTTTAGAATGGAATGTGGGGCATTATTCGGTACCACCCTATTCCGCCGTTCGTTCGTTCGAATATCCTCGAAATGGAAATGAATGACTTCACGGTGCAATGAAGAATTGGAGCGCGCATATCAGGATTCCGGAACCGAAAGAGGAACCATTTGAATTTTCCTGAGTCCAATAAAAGTCGAAATATAAATTAACAATCTTGCACAGGCACAACTCTTCTCCACAACGAACAGATGCCCTTGCGAATGTTGTGTCATAGAGCAGCCATCATAATGCTATCAAAATTTTGATAAGACTATTTTCATGCAGATTGCACAGAGCATTATAATTTTGCAAACAAAGCCGATTCAACATTCGATCATGGAAGTTCGCCCATAACGAATAACGGCTCGATTGGGTAAATATATTCCGGCAGTTGGTTCCGCAGTACGAAATAGAAGGGGAGACCTAAACCACAAAACGAGGACATTTTGCATTTTGAAACAGCTTCTCTTACAAACTCACATAGTTCCGACCTTCGTTCAGTTCGAGCCTTCAGCCTCCAGTGGATGGGTGGAAGCTCAGGTGTACTTCAATCGGTTTCGGTAGATCTCTAAAAGTCCAAACAGCCCCACTGGGAGCCTCTCAGACAGATGTTGCTCTCGAGGTACAGACATACAATCGAATGGCTCCACCATGGATGAATAGTCTTCGGGAAGCCACACACGCCAAACCACTCTCTAATTTGCATATAAACTCGTTGATTGCCGACGCGCGTTTGTCGACGAAATCTCATTTATTTCTATTTACCCAATTTAGTTTTTTCACTTTCTTTGCCTGCCGCTTTTTCGGGTAACCGGCTCGGCCGGCTCGAAGAATCATTATTTTCGGAACATCAAATCAACCACCAACTGCTAACTAACCACACTCAACTTGTTCTCGATTGGCCCCCCTAAATCACCCCGCAACACTTCGGAGTGTCTTTCCGTAGTCTTGTTTCATTTGGGTGCCTCGAAAAAAAACACGATTCGATCACGACACGACGTATCGGTTGTCGATTGATAGCCAACCGACAACCGGGTAAAGATAAATCGCACCCGAGACAAGAGTCATTAACTTTTCACCTCGTTAGGCGCGGAACAGAGATTTGGTTTTGGGGATTCGGGGTGAAATTGCATAACAAGATGATCCGCTGTTTCGGTTTCAGCATGATATAATTCTTCGTTACAAGTTTTCGGCACGAACTATTTTCTAATTAAAGACATTGTGGTAAAATGGTATTAACCATTTTTGCAATTGAGTTTTCCATAATTTACTTTATCGAGAATTCAAGCACCTCCTTAGTTTAACTGTGGGCAGCAGCGTAGTGGCAAACCCGGCAGATATGGTTCGGCAAAGTCATATTCAACTGAGGATAGTCAGGGGACGATGAAGCCATCGGTTTCAATTGAAAATGAGTTTTTGATTCTTCCAGCAGTTCTCCGTCTACATAAATGAAAAGGCATTCGGGCCCTCTCGTCGCTAACTGTTCTAATGGACGCTCCGTGCTCATTTCATTCTTCACCGTCAAATCGACTTTACTGCATATTGAAGTGCCTTCTATTCACGTTTTGCGTGTATCGATGTTTAGGTTCACGATGGGTAAACAATGGAGCCGTCCATTATTGGTGTAACTACTTTTTTGCATCAGAAATCAAGTTTTCGTTTCACTTTATATTAGGGATACCATCTGTCCCGATTTAGCAGGACATGCCGTAATTAGACTAATTAATTTGAGATGCTTTTGGGGCGTCCTGATTTTTTATAACAAATTCAATTTTGTTAGCGAATAATAGTCAGGGCCTAACAATTTCGCTCCGATTGACACATCCTCGCTCACTAATATCGCCTTTCAAGTTGCTGCATACTCATGCAGGCTAAAAATAATGCTATATAAATCTCAATCTCAATAAAAAGTATACCACTTCACCTCTGAACAGCCTTGTTTCGTTTCACGTTCATTTGTTTCATTCTTATTTTGATTAACCAAAGACTCCTGAAGATATATTACTCAATTTTTGAGGGTTGCTAAAAATGTACGATATAAATTTGGGAGTCATTTTTATGTAGAAAACCACGATTTTAGAGCGTCGGCAGAAAATTCTGTTTAAATTCGTTGAAAATTCAACAAGTTGATAAGTTTTTCACTATAAGCGTTCTATATAGGATCTAATGTGTAATACCACGCAGTTTTTCCAATGAAATAAATAGTGTATTTTATTTTTTTTAAATTTTCAATTTTGACGTAGGATTACGTCTTTCGGGAATATATTGGGGTACAAATAGAAAATCGAAAATCGAGCACATCGTGAAAATTGTCCAATTTCAAACGCTTATTGCTCAGTCATTTCATGATGGATTGATGAAATTTTTACATCAATCGATTTCGGCAATTCATAACAATTTTTTATATTGAATAAAATAATGTATGTCATGAAACTAACTATCGAACAACTGAAAAATCGCAACCCCTATCCTAACGGAAATATCCACTTCTAATTGGTCGAAATTGACGACACACGCGGCGGTTTCCTAACAGAGACATCAAAACCAAGCTGCCTGGAGGAAATCGGCATTGCAAATACATGAAAGTAGGGGGAACTTTTGTTCCTACCGAAATGTGTTCACTAACAGAGACATCAAAACCAAGCTGCCTGGGGAAAATCGACATTGCAAATACATGAAAGTAGGGGGAGCTTTTGTTCCCACCGAAATGTGTTCCCTAACAGAGACATCACAAATGAGAATTTTCCGATCGTGGTTTTAAGGTTTTTCCCGCTGATTAAACAAACTTTTCGTGTATTATGCAGTAAAGTTCTGTTCGCCTACCAAAGAGGAAAAATTTGATACAGCGAAACTGTAAGTTTGATAACAAAAAATGAAATTAATTGCATTTCAATTTAAGCATGTTGTGTGGGGTGATATGGACACGTTTTTGGTGGGGTGGGGTCAATCCTGCAGATTTGAGGTTTTTCTTTGGTCTAATTGATTCCGGATGTCGCTGAATTACAAGAAAAGGATGGGCAGACAACGTTGGAAGAATAAGGAGCTTGAAAGAGCAAAGCAGCCCACAAGAACGGATTTTCTTTGACCAAGCATCAAAAGTGTTTGAAAATGCTCGAACAACAGTGAAAAAATCCATGCAGAATTCGAGATGGTCTCAATCCAATTTTTCTGGTCTGGAATCTGGCCAAGACACCTGGTATCGATCCCAGAACACTGTTACTGGCTGTAACATTATTCCAAAATACTTTACATAAACATAAGTATGTGTTTTTCGATAAAACACACATTGGACCAAATTCACCCCACAGACGGTCCAAATCACCCCGCATCAAATTTTAATGCCCAAAAATCATCTCTTTTATTTTATGATATATTTGGTAGTTTAAAGCTTGATATAATGATTAAACATTATTGATTGAGAGAAAACAAGTGTAGCTATACTATACAATGTAACATTTTTTATTTGAACCGAATTGGTTTGGAAACATTAGGCGATTAGTTTAGGTGGTCCGAATTCCCCCCTTTTCCCCTACTTCTACCAATACTCGACATTATAATATCACATAACTTTCAGACACAATTCTCGTGCAAAAATGTTCATCCACTTGCAAATAACATGTTACTCCGTTACATGGAATAAATGTATGATACAGAAAACATGAAAGAAAGAAGATTTTTTATATAGATAGAAAACGATAGAGGAGTGCGTTTTAACACATTAAAATCCATTTCCACTTTCGAACAAAAATCAATTTCGTTTCCAGAGGAAGAAGGGGTGTCATACCATCATAGAAACATTTCTCGTACTCAAAAATCCTCACATCCCAAATTTGGCTACATTTGCTTGATCAGTTCTCGAGTCATGCAGAAATTTGTGTTCCATTTATATGGCAGACCCCCCTAAGAAAGGGGCCCTAAAACCTCGATATGCCTAATTTGATTCCATTTGCTTGAATAATTCTCGAATAATGCAGAAATTTGTGTTTCATTTGTATGGCAGACCCCCCCCCCCTTAGAGAGGGGGGTGGAGAGTCTAACTACCATAGAAACATTTATTGCACCCTTAAACCTCAATATGCCTGATTTGGTTTCATTTGCTTGAATAATTCTCGAGTAATGTAGAAATTTGTGTTTAAATTGTATGGCAGCCCCCCCTTAGAGAGGGGGGAGGGGTCTCAAACTATCATGAAAACCTTCCCCGGCCCCAAAAACCCCTACATACCAATTTTCATGTTGATCGGTTCAGTAGTTTCCGAATCCATAAGAATCAGACAGACAAAAAGACAGAAGGACAGAAGGACAGAAAGACAGAAAGACAGAAAGACAGAAAGACAGAAAGACAGAAAGACAGAAAGACAGAAAGACAGAAAGACAGAAAGACAGAAAGACAGAAAGACAGAAAGACAGAAAGACAGAAAGACAGAAAGACAGAAAGACAGAAAGACAGAAAGACAGAAAGACAGAAAGACAGAAAGACAGAAAGACAGAAAGACAGAAAGACAGAAAGACAGAAAGACAGAAAGACAGAAAGACAGAAAGACAGAAAGACAGAAAGACAGAAAGACAGAAAGACAGAAAGACAGAAAGACAGAAAGACAGAAAGACAGAAAGACAGAAAGAGACAGAAAGACAGAAAGACAGAAAGACAGAAAGACAGAAAGACAGAAAGACAGAAAGACAGAAAGACAGAAAGACAGAAAGACAAAAGGACAAAAAGACAGAAAGACAGAAAGACAGAAAGACAGAAAGTCAGAAAGACAGAAAGACAGAAAGACAGAAAGACAGAAAGACAGAAAGACAGAAAGACAGAAAGACAGAAAGACAGAAAGACAGAAAGACAGAAAGACAGAAAGACAGAAAGACAGAAAGACAGAAATACAGAAAGACAGAAAGACAAAAAGACAGAAAGGCAGAAAGACAGAAAGACAGAAAGACAGAAAGACAGAAAGACAGAAACACAGAAAGACAGAAAGACAGAAAGTTAGAAAGACAAAAAGACACAAAGACAAAAAGACAGAAAGACAGAAAGACAGAGACAGACAGACATCACTCCATATATATATATATATATATATATATATATATATATATATATATATATATATATATATATATATATATATATATATATATATATATATATATATATATATATATATATATATATATAGATTTTCCAATTTACTCCATCATTCTAATTTGGATGAAGACGAACACAACGATATAAAGACAGTTCAAAACTGATCATCCATCATCCTGATCATCATAAGCACCATTCAGCATTTAAGCCGCTCTGCTTACATTTTTGCGTTTGTCTAATAAAAAATACAGCACCAAGTTTTATGTTATAATTGTTTTCTTCCATTATCCATTCTCAAAACATCACATTATCTCAAAACTGAATGGACCCAAACATAGAACGACAAACGATTCTCATTGCGAAATGTCACCTTTTGAATCCACAAATCTTCAATAATGCTGCGAGAAACGAGAGGAGATCTAATGCCACTTGGAGCAATTCCAAATGAAATCGACAAATAACAAAACATGAGTATTTTTAGTTCGAATGAAAGTTTGGGTTGTAGGAAATATGATATTTTTCCACAACAATTGCGAATTTTTTGACTCAAGTGTAACTTTTGAAAAGGGCGTATAGTTTTTATTAAGAGAAGTTTTTGATAATTTATGTCCCAAAAACTATGAGTCGTAGAAAGAGTTATAGAGTATTGATGTTAAAACGTAAAGAAATATACACTGAGAAAAAAAGGTAATTTTTTGTTTTATTTACAAAATAAAACACTAATTTGCAATATCTAAAACATGTTTTTTTTTTATTTTTCATATAAAATAGAAGTCATGTAGAAAATTAAAAAAATTAGTCCAAGATGGTAAAACTATTTTTGACGAACTTTGTGGAGCATCGAATTTTTATGAATTTTCGAAACTTCTTATTTTTGTATGTGAACAATAATTTTTAGCCACAAATTATGAACCCTGATGTGATTTGAAATAAAAAAGCTCTTTATCAATCTTCTTCATTCTTGAGATATTTGAAAAAACATTTCTAACTTATTGTCTTTTTTAATTGTAATATATATAAATATTTATATAAATATGTATTTTTATTTCTTTTAATTATTTTTTTTATATAAAATAGAAGTCATGTAAAAAAATTAAAAAATCCAAGACTATTTTTAACGAACTTTGTGGAACATCGATACGTCCTATTCAAAAGTTACACTTGAGTCAAAAAAACTTATTTGCTGTGGAAAACTCATATTTTCTCCAACTCAGATTTCATCAATACGAAACTATTTAGTGATCACATTGTGAATGTGTTTTATCGCAGATACTCTTTTCTGTTATGGTCAGGGGTACTAATCTAGTGATTACAAGTAATAGCCATGAGCCAAACAACAGTATTTGAAATTTACATTGAAAAATGGGTTCATATTATACCGCACAAAAATGACGAATTTTATACCAACTCGAATGTACATTGGCAGCACCATCTCAGAATGAAGTGAAACCTTGTGGGTTTATAAAAAATTTCTAACTCAAGAACTGTAAGACGTTAAAAACAGAAAGTGGTTTAAACCTGTGGTTTAACCGTAAGGTTGGTTGACGCAGGACTATCGTTGATTTAGTGATCATTTCTTTGAAGTTGAATCAGAATCCGTTCAAAATGAATGAATAAATGAATATTTGGGGGAATTCTAAAACGAGAGCGTTACGTTGGAGGCACAAGGTTTTATGCATCCAATATTGGATACGAAAATATTCTACTAATGGGGAAGAATCTTCTGTTAATTGCACTTGATTAATAACTCACAAAACAAAATGGTTTTGGTCGCATTATTATGTGAATAGAAAACATTAAGAAAAAACTCTTCCGCTTGAATGTAATTTTCAATTCCAAGGGGAACTGGTATATTATTTTTCAGCAACGATGACATCTTTCCGGATTCTTTTCGATGCTCGATAACCACCAAACGAAAAGAGTAGCGCGCGTTTGTGTGTTTGTGGGGCGGCTGCTCCGATGACTCGGGTGGAATTTTCGATTCTGCTACTTTCTTGTTCTTTTAAGTGGCATCACACTCCTCCCGATAGATTACCTTCTGGCCTAAGGGGCACAAAAAATATGCTCCAATCGCTGGTCAAATATAACTGAGTGAATTTCCGAGCGGCGCTCGCTCATATTCCGATTGGTGATTTCAATATTTCAATAGGTTTTGAAAGCAATGTTAAGGCTATTGGAACAAGTTTTGTGATCAAAATAACTAGGAAATTATTTGAATTTTCAATTCTAAAAACATTGCGTGAACAGATCATATAATAATCTACAAATCATTTACCGATTTATCGGAAGAAGGGCATTTCTACAGGAAAAGCGTCTTTCTAACAACAACTTTTCCAATCGCTACAAAAAAAATCGCTTGAAAAATCGCTACAAACGTTTTTGTGTGTAAATTCTCGCGATTGACATACTTTGCAAAGTTTTGTGACATGTTTAGAAACATGTCAATCCCGAGAATTTACACACAAAAATGTTACGAGTAAAACATAAGTTTTTCAGGAGTCTCCATGAAAAATGCCATATATTTTATAAAGAGAGATAAAGTTTGCGCATTTCACAAAAGTTCACAGTTCACACTTCACGGGTCGGACTCGATTATCCGGGTTTCGATTATCCGGAGTATTTTGTTTTTGATTTTCGGAAATTTTGAAATAATTAGTATAATAATTCCATATTGAATAGTCAATATGGGTATCAAATGAAAGGGCTTGACTAGTAGAACACAGTTATATATGGAAAATGCGAATCCAAGATGGCGCCCACTACAAAATAGCGGATTACATATTTTCTCAGAACTCCATCAATATGGGTATCAAATGAAAGGGATTCACTAGTAGAACATAGTTATTTACGAAAAATGCAAATCCACAATGGCGGCTACTACAAAATGGCGGATTATACATTTTCTTAGAACCTCACCAATATGGATATCAAATGAAAGGGATTAACTAGTAAACACAGTTATTTATGAAAAATGCAAATCCAAAATGGCCACCACCACAAAATGGCGCCATATTTTTTTTCAAAGCCCCATCAATATGGGTTTCGAATGAAAGTGCTCGACTGGTAGAACACACTAGATCATAAAAAAATCCAAATCCAAGATGGCCGCAGTTCCCATATAAACAATTACTTTTTAATTATTTCATTCAGCTTTCCCTGTTTGTACGTATGTTTGAGTGTTTGTAGGATTGTCCCACATTAATTGAAATTTTACCCCGTTCCTGATCACTCATTGATTTGAAATTTGAAACATACCTTTAATTCTACTGCCATTATAAAACTGCATATTCCATGATCTTGAAAATGACTTGACTTGGAGAATACACTACATTATGAACAACATAAAATCGAAAAGGTCGCCGCCACAAAATGATCGACTATGTATTTTTTGCAATCCCCTCAACATTGGTATCAAATGAAATGATTTGAGTAATAGAATACAGTAAAATGCTTTTATTAATGCTGATTACTATTAATGTTTGTGTGCACTGATAAAGTTGATATCATGCTTATAAGCAATCAAAATGCTGATAAACTGCTATTTGGAATTAGAGATGCTGAATTGTTGCCATTATGTGTGGGCTACATGTTAAAGTTCGTGGTTACTCGGGTAGTCTTCTAGAGCAAATTGAGCGAACCAAAAATCGTCAATGATTTTTTTAATGAAATTTTTAAAGAAACTCACGTGCTCCAGCGTGAAAAAAAAACGGAAAAAGCTCGAAAAAATATGTAGAATCGTATAAAAAAATGGCAACAATTGCCCATAAGCCTGGCCAGTACTGCATATCAATTTATGGTTTGTAAAATTCAATTTCAACAATAATCGAGCACATGCTTCAACAGATTCTCATCAGTTTCAACAGACAATACTGATAAAGTGTACAGTCTTCAAGCTAACGCTGTGTAAATTCGCTCTCACACTACCGGGCAACCCAGCTATTATTGTTGAAAATTGCAAAGCCACATTAATGAGCGATTTCAGAATGGAAGGAAAAACCAATTTCCGCCTCCCGCACGCTCATAAACGTGCATTTATTGCCTTCAATAAAGTATAAAACCGACTCAATAAAGATAGAAAAAATCTCACCGTCAGCTTCTCTCGAAGGCCTCTGGTCCCCATTTATTTCCCATGCCACCATCCGGACCCGGATCCGGTCAATCCTACGACGGAACCATAAAAAGTATTATTTTTGGTCAATTGCCGCATCGATCACCTCGTCGAAGCCCAAGGTTCTACAATGTTGATCCAATGGATTTTGGTTTGAGTTTGAGAGTTGTGTGATAGATATAGATATATCGCAATATAAGAGACCCGGGAGATTTCCAATCATTTCGGCACATTAAAATCAGTGAATTGGCCATTTGAGATTCCATCAATTTCGTTCCAACGGACGGCGGGGGAAGGATACAGACGCAGATTTTGCTGAATTATCCCGCTCACGGAGCGCGACAAAGATTGCAGTTTTATGACACATTCCTTGAATTGCTTTTTTTTCTTTCCAATTTTGTCTTTCTTCCTGCACACTCACCGCGTCCATATATAACTTTTGGGAATCCAATCCGGACACGTTCCGATGTCCGGCCGAAGTGTGCATGACCAAAAGAAGAAGAAAAAAAGATAGAACCGGACAAAATACCCCAATTGATCGACACGCACGGCAAAAGGATTGCGTGTGTTCCGGGAAGATTTTTTTTGCACCAAACATTTTCCGAAAGTTTCACGTGCTTGATATCCTGATCTCGAAGTTAGTCGCTCGGAAAAAAATATAAGCTCGTTAGAAGGGTGTTCTTCGTGGTGTGATGATTCTAATTTAAAGTTTCATTCACCAGACCCGAATACCAGACTCTCTCTCGGGAAGGCAAGCAATTAGATCAACTATGTAGCGGAAACTACGAAAAAAGTTATATTCTGAGTTATGAAGAATACGTTGCATCCCTTCAAACTTGAGCTTAGAATTTATTTTTGTGAATAAGATTCTGACCAGATTGTTGGTTAATCGAATAATCCAATCAGTAACACTTTTTACTGAATCCCATCGCTGGTCCCTTCTGTGATATTTATCTCAGAGATTTTTCTATCATCGCAATACCCTCTTTCAAGGACTATCAGAGGCTGATGACAGGAAGCGTTATTTGCATAATCGCTCCGGCTTTCCTCGCTCCTCGAGCGATAACAAACCACACTTCAACCTTCCCAGCGGGAAAACCAAATCCGTTTGGGGACCCGTCTATTTTTGGTGGGTGCACTTTTGCAGCACTCTCATGCAGTTGGAATCCGGCGCGCATCGAGCGTAAAGTTCTAAATAGTTGAAATTCTCGTCGCTCAAAATTTTCGCCTGCATTTCGCGACTTGCTGCTGCTGCTGCTAGTCGACACGCTTTCAATCCGTTCAGACGCGAGCGCATCATCACCATCACCGCCATTGCAATAAGAAATTCGCGAAACACAAAAACACGCTGCAATTCATGAAGATTGAGCGCGCGGCAGCTCAATTTAATCAACAATAACAACGAGGTTATTACTCTGCACTTTGTTATTGCGGACACTTTGGTTGCTTGCTTGTGAAGAAGAGCAATATCATTGGAATGAATTAACAAAGACGTCCCATTTTTTGGCATTATGCGCACTTAAATATATTTAAAAAATAAAAAGGAGCTAAGTAAATAATTGTTATATTTAAACATTCATGCCATGTTTCAGCTTGAAGGTCGTTCGTTGTTTTTCAGGACGGTGTTTTTTTACAATTGAGTGAAATATGAATAAACGTTAAAATACATACCACTAATAATTACTTTAAAGAATAAAAAGTGACCTGAAGTTGACCCATAAACATGTTTCAGTAGCCCAAAAACTACTTTCAGAGCAAACTATTTAAATAAAAAAAAAAATCAATAAATATGGATACCTGCTTGAAAACCTATCTCAGCCATAGATTAATTTGTTGATGCATGTCTTAGACTGACAGTAAAAACTCTACAACTAATGTGGTCATCATGTCAAATCCCATTTTTTTAATTTTGCTACCGTGTGCAGAAGATGTGCAAAACTTTACGTCTCAGGATATGCAAGAAGCAAGCATAGTACAGAGCAAGCACTGACGCGCAAAAGCAAAGCAAAAGGAAAACATACTAAATAAGACGTACCGCGTCGATGCTCATGCCGTGAGAAAGACCACTTTGCAAGTCTTAGCATTGTTTCCGAGTTTAATGAGGTGTCATTCGGAAGATAAAAGATATGCGAATGATGTTTGTTAATTGTTTACCCAAAAACTTCTTTTCAGTGGCTTATAAACTGTATCGACAGCAAACTATTGAAACAACAAAAATCCAGAAATATGGACACCTGTTTTTAGATCCACTTAGTCTCGAATGCTCTCAATGACTGATGCATGTCGTTAGCTGGGAGCAATAATATTACAAATATTTTGCTCCCCCTGACCAATCCCGTTTCCGGTTTGCTACCGTGTTGAACGAACGTGACGGACTAACATGTATCATTCATCTTCAGCTGCCTCTAAAAAGCCGGTTAAACCTTATTACTTCTTTCCAGGGCCACCAACAAGTTCCAAAATGTATTTGAATTTTATGTATTTCCTTCTATAAAAGATAATTCCATTCTTATACTCATCCACTCATCCACATACAAGAATAACTCTCAGCAATCTTTCTATTCCAATCTTTCCCATGTATATTCATTCATTGAGAAAGAAAATCTCAAGGAAATAATTGATAATCCAATGCACAATGGTCCAGGAGATGCATTTAAGTGGAAATTAACATTTAGAGCTCGACAGTTATTCTCTAGACAAAAACTGTCATAGACAAAGTTGTTACATATGATAGAGCGCTCATTCTCATGTTATCAAAAACAGGATGACCAAACTTGTCGATGAAATAAAAAATATAACTTTCTTATTTTTATGAATAGAGGTAAACATAGTTCGACAATATTGTTTTTATTTATTTATAATGATACTACATCCCATTGAGAGATTAGATCTTCTTCACAATTTTTCGCCAATAATCCCGATCCATGGCTGCAGTTCTCCAACTCCCGGCTGCACCGATTCTTGCCAAGTCCTGCTCCACCTGGTCCAACCACCTCGCTCGCTGGGCTCCTCTCCTTCTTGTTCCTACCGGATTCGATGCGAACACCATCTTTGCAGGGCTGCTGTCCGGCAATCTTGCAACATGCCCTGCCCATCGCACTCGTCCAGCCTTGGCGACTTTCTGAATGCTGGGTTCGCCGTAGAGTTGCGCCAGTTCGTGGTTCATTCTCCTTCTCCATACTCCGCTTTCCTGTACACCACCGTATATTGTTCTGAGCACTCGGCGTTCGAAAACTCCAAGCGCTTGTGAGTCCTCTTCAAGCATCGTCCATGCTTCGTGCCCATAGAGAACAACCGGTCGAATTAGGGATTTGTACATGGTACACTTCGTACGGGGTCGGAGTTTGTTGGACCTCAAGGATTTGCGGAGCCCATAGTAGGCTCGACTTCCATTGACAATGCGTCTTCGAATTTCACGGCTGTTGTTGTTGTCAGTTGTTATCAACGAGCCAAGGTAGACAAATTCCTCTACCACCTCGAGCTCGTCGCCGTCGATCACAACACTACTACCAAGAAGAACTCTGTTGCGATCAGTCCCTCCTGCTAGCATGAATTTAGTCTTAGACGCATTGATCCCAAGCCCAATCAGCACTGCTTCGTGTTTCAGTCGGGTATACAAGTCGGCTACCGTCGCATGTGTTCTTCCGATTATGTCCACGTCGTCGGCGAAGCAGATAAACTGACTAGACTTGTTGAAAATCGTGCCCCGCATGTTGAAGCCCGCTCTCCGCATAACACCTTCCAGCGCCACGTTGAAACGCAGACAGGAGATTCCATCGCCTTGTCGAAGTCCCCTGTGAGACTCAAATGATTCCGACAGCTCACCTGAGATCCGCACACTGCACCGCACACCGTTCATCGTTGCCTGAATCAGTCTTGTCAGCTTTCGGGGAAACCCGTGTTCGTCCATGATCCTCCATAGCTGTCGTCGGTCGATTGTATCATATGCGGCCTTGAAGTAGACGAAGATGTGGTGTGTAGGGACCTGATACTCGCGGCACATTTGGAGGATCTGCCGCAGTGTAAAAATCTGATCCGTCGTCGAGCAACCGGACATGAATCCGGCCTGATAACTTCCCACAAATCTACTTACTATTGGCGATAGGCGGCGGAAGAGGATCTGAGACAAAACTTTGTAGGCACCATTCAGGATTGTGATGGCCCTGATCCTGACTATCAACCGGTGCATACACTCTACAAGTTTTCTCGGCCCTCCCTTGAAGAGCTCTGCTACGAGGCCATCCTTACCAGCTGCTTTGTGGCTCTTGAGCTGATTAATGGCCTCCTTAACTTCACCCATCGTCGGGGGTGGTACGTCGTCGTTGTTCATTGCACCGGTGTAGTCCTCCAAGCGCCGTCTAGGTCTCCTGTCTGCGCGCTGTTCAGGTGTTCATCGTAGTGCTGCCTCCACCTTTCGATCACATCGCGTTCGTTCGTCAAGATGCCTCCTTCCTTGTTTCTGCACATTTCGGCCCGCGGCACAAAGCCTTTGTGCGAGGCGTTTAGTTTCTTGAAGAACTTCCGCGATTCTCGAGAACGATAAAGCAGACAATATTGTAGTCACAGTTATTTGAGACATCTTTGTAGAACAACATTTTTTTCTATCTCTTGAAATAATCGATATAGCGTCTTTTTTCTAAGTCACGTTAGGGTCACCATGAAAAATCTGTTTCCTTACTCTAACTTTTATAATTCAAATTCTACATGCAAACTGTCTTCGGAAGATTTTTAGAGCCTACTAATACAAACATTTTGCGATGCAGAACTAAGGGGGAACTATCAGAACTATCTCGAACGGCGTTCCGAAATATAATTTCAGAGCAGTTAAAACTCGTACATATGAAATGAAAGAGATGCAATCGAATACGTCATTTCTGGTCGTCGATTGTATTTTAGTGGAAATGACTCGAACATTTATATAGAAATATGGTTCAGTGCAACGCTTTTAGGTAATCAAATAACATGAAGTAAGAATTTTCATTTTAATTTTACCAATTTAAAGATGCTTTTAGGCCTGCTGATCTGGTAGAGATTTATTTGCTTCCCTAAATCACCATATCACCACCAGACGTCGACACTATACATACGACATCACGGAACTTGATATGTCAAATTCTTAATACGATGTGGTATGGCCTCAATCACGATCTAATATGAGTTAATATTATGAATAACCATAATTGGAGCCGATATATATACATCGAAGACAATTTTTGATGATATATTAGGCTGTCAAAAAAGTCCTGCGGTATTTTTTTTTTAATTTTCATTTGTTCATAAAATTAGTTACAATCATCTGTTTTAAGTCAAATATGCGCCGTTTTGTTCGATGACTTGTTCCCAACGAGATGCCAACTTCATAATATCCCTGTTATAGAAGCTCGCTTCCTTATTGGCAAAAAACTCGGATAGCCAATTTTCACAGGTTGTGGCTAACTTCTGACTACCTAGCTCGTTCGCCACAGGTTAGTCACTTGGTGCAAGGTCCGGACTGTACGGCGGATGCAAAAGAACCTCCCATCCGAGCTCCCGGAGCTTCTGGCGCGTCACCAAAAAAGTGTGTGGTCTGGAGTTGTCCTGATGGAAGACAATGCGGCCTCTGTTTATCAAAGATGGCCTCTTCTTCATGAGTGCTACCTTCAAGCGGTCCAATTGTTGGCAGTACAGGTCCGAATTGAGCGTTTGGCCATAGGGAAGCAGCTCATAATAGATTATTCCTTGACAATCCCACCAAACACACAGCAGAACGTTCCTGGCCGTTAATGAGGGCTTGGCCACCGTCTGAGCCGCTTCAGCGGGCTTCGACCACGACCGTTTGCGCTTCACGCCAGTCACCATCCGCTTCAGAAACGGGTCGATTTTGTTGCGATTCAGCAGCGATTCACATGCGTCGATACGGTCAAAGATTTTTTTTTGCGTCAATATGTGTGGCACCCATACATCGAGCTTCTTTGTGAATCCAAGCTTCTTCAAATGGTTAATAACGGTTTGATGACTTATCCCCAGCTCTTGGCCGATGCTACGGCTGCTACTATGCCGGTCTTTCTCGGCTAATTCAGCGATTTTGTCGCAATTTTCGACGACAGGCCTTCCGGAGTGTGGCGCATCTTCGACGACCTCTACCCCAGAACGAAAACGTTGAAACCATCGTTGTGCGGTGGAAATGGAAACTGTATCGGGTCCATAAACTGCACAAATTTTATTGGCAGCTTCAGATGCATTTTTGCCTTTGTCATAGTAGTACTGTAAAATATGTCGGATTTTCTCTTTATTTTGCTCCATATTTGCGACACTATAACTCACGAACGACTTAACCAAACAAAACACTGTCAAGGACTATATTATAGCGCGCAAAAATACCTTTCCAACAAGCTATAGTATGACTCGATACAATGAATACAACTAGAACTACGCGCTTACAACGACACCTCGCGGAAATACCGCAGGACTTTTTTGACAGCCTAATATGATGCATATAGTTGGAATATACACGCAAAAGTGAAGGCGATATACGTATATGCCATATTTTATACGCATACAACGCCGTATATAAGGATGTACGATGCTTTTTACACTGATATGCGATTTGACTCGACAATGCTATGTAAAATGAATTGAATGTGCGTATATAATATTGCATATCGCGATACTAGGATGATCGTTCTATACGATTTCGGATATACATGATGCATCCTTTGATTGACATTTTATACGATTGTTATTTGATACGAATTTATATGCGATCTAGCATGTGCGAAAGTTATACGATTTAATGTTTGCTGGGATAATACAATTTTCAGGCAGTACTGCATTGATTTAATCAATATGTTCGATTTCGAATGATTTCGTATAGATCGTTTTACGATAGTATTTATCATAAAACCGATGTTTGTTACATCTAATTAATACTTAATCTGTAGGGATCAATAAAATAGTGGTTTTCGCATTTTATATGATTTCAAATGTACACAATGTATCCTTTGATTGATATTGTATATGATTTTGATTCGATCTCACTTAATATACGAAGTTCTAACATGCCAAGTTAAGCGATTTAATGTTTGCTGTTTTGTAAAATGAATTCAATGGATATCCCTACCAGAGATTAGACTTTTTTACTCGATAGCATACGTAAATTTGAATGTGTCGCATCTGAAGGCTGTGGTGAGAAAAGCGCGTATTAAATATTTTTATTGTTCTCATAAGGCAATACGGAGGTAAGAGTTTTGATTAATTTGTAACACGTGTATTTGCACTGGGTAAATGCAGCCAATATTCGGCTTTCGAATCATGGTGCTGCTTGACATATATGTTTAACAATTTCTCATTGTAGACTTAATCAATAACTATCACGGTGAAAAATGACTAGATTGGTTCTTCTTTTTGAATGGCGTTCACGTTTCTGTGGAACTTTTGCCGTCTCAACGTATGCATTAACTAGCGTCATTTAGTAATACTATGTTGAGATTTCTTCAGCCAAATAACACGCCTTGAATGTATTCCGAGGGGCAAGCTCTAGAATACGCGTGACCACAGTGCAAGTCGAAGGAAATTTCTTTGACGAAAAATCCCTCCGACCAGAACGGGAATCGAACCCGAACACCCGGCATGATAATATGAGACGCTAACCACTCGGCCACGGGTGCACCTTGACTAGATTGGTTGCATTTTTTTTTATTATTATAAAATCGTTTATTTTTACAGGCCCAGTTACATAAGTTTAAAGGAGCCAAACTCCTGATTGTATTGTTACAAGTATATATAAACATTTTTCCTTAATTCTAATGTTAATGGTGTAGCAAACCGATTACTAGCGGTCTACTCGAGTTTAGAAGGGTGACATATTTTCTTCAAGAAAAGGAAGGGAGATTGCATTTTTCGAAAAGTTCGTTATATTTACTAATTATTTCTTTCAGTTTAGTTTTTGTTTTGCCCTTCCATATTTTTCAATAATTTTTTTAGTGCATCATTGACGTTCCCCTCGGTGTTTTTTGGCGTTTTAAAAATCAGCCCCGTTAACTAGCAGAATTCGATAACTGGGCTGTGCCTTCCGCCCAGTTAGCGGACAATCGCTGTATTCCATATTTTTGATGATATTTGGAGCGCTTAACAATGGAGCAAAAATGGAGACAAAAGCTTGCGAATTAGTTTGGATGAATATATGACTTATATATGCACTTAATACGATTATTGTCATATGTATATATAAATTATTACAGACATGAAAAAAAGCGAATGACGGAGAGTATTTACGTAAAAAATTTATCCTTACAAATCGCTATTTGTATGCATAGAAACGTTTGTGTTTGTAGAAATAGGAATCAATTAGTTTTCTTTCAGTGCGAGGAGGATATCAATGTTCAAAATGGTAATGCTTGAGAAAATTGCCCAGATGGGATTCGAACTCCGATTGTTTGAACTATCGAGCAGCAGCTATCTCGCCCGACTATCTGGAATATAGTTCTTGAGCAGTTGAGTACTTAAAACCTGTACACATGATACGGAAGAGGTGCAAATGCAAAATACCCTAAGGTCTGCTGCCATCTATCAGTTGGTAGAGATAATTTCCCTCTCTAAATGAAAATCCCCACCAGACGTCGGCACTGTATATGATGTAATACGTCCTCATTCATGATCTAACTAGCTGACCCGGCAAACTTCGTCCCGCCCAAAATTTATTTTTCGTTATCACATCCACGTTGTTTTACTAAGCGCTGTTCATGGGTCCAATCGCAGAATTGTTCATTGATTGATCTTCTAATCTACCCTTTAAAATTACCTTTTACTATGAAATTCTTATTATTCTTTTATCAGATTATTTTCAGACACAATTCTCGTTCAAGATTTTTCAACCACTTGCACATAACATGTTTCTCCGTTACGTTACATGCCAAATTTGCATTTATTTGCTTGATTAATTCTCGAGTAATGCAGAATTTGTGTATTTGTATGGCAGAACCAGCCCACCCCCTCTCCTTCCCCTTTAGAGAGGGGGGAGGAGTAACGAACCATTCATTTATTGCACCCTAAAACCTCCACATGCCAAATCTAATTTCATTTGTTCGATTAATTCTCGAGTAATGCAGAAATTTGTGTTTAATTTGTATGACAGCCCCCCCTCTTAGAAAGGGGGATGGAGTGTCTTACTACCGTAAAAACATTTATTGCACCCTAAAACCTCCACATACCAAATTTGGTTTTATTTGCTTGATTAATTCTTTTAATTTTTCGATTAATTTGCTTGATAAATTGGAACCCGTATATGGTCGTACATGAAGAACGCATTGAGTCAGTCCAGAAACAGTTTCTTCTATTTGCACTTCGTAAACTCAACTGGACTTCATTTCCACTTCCTTCATATGAAGCACGTTGCATGCTCATAAACATCCAAACACTAAAAGAACGCCGTGAATTTGCAATGCTTTCTTTTGTTAATGACCTAATTTCGCAACGAGTACAGTCAGCTGAATTACTAGAAAAACTAAATTTCTATGTACCTGGGCGTCAACTAAGAACGCGAAATTTGTTTCTAACCAAAACATCCAGAACAAATTATGCAAATAACGCCCCTATCAATCGCATGATGCGTATATACAACCAGCACTGCGAAATAATTGACACAACAATGAATAAAAAACAGCTAAAAAGAAACATGTACCGCAAAAATAATATTTAACCTAAGAAAACATTGTAACATTAGTGTATAAGAATAAATAAGTAATGCAGAAATTTGTGTTTCATTTGTATGGCAGCCCCCTCTGAAAGAAGGGTGTGGAGTGTCTCGCTACCGTAAACACATTTATTGCACCCTATAACCTCCACATGCCAATTCGGATTCATTGGCTTGATTAATTCTCGAGAAAATTAGAAATTTTTGTTTCATTTGTATGGCAGCCCCCCCTTAGAGAGAGAGAGGTGTCTCAAACTATCACGAAAACCTTCCCCGGCCCCAAAATCTCCTACATACCAATTTTCATGTCGATCGGTTAAGTAGTTTCCGAGTCCATAAGAATCAGACAGACAGAAATCCATTAACGCAGCGAATTCGTTTTTAAGCCTTCAATGATGTCAAATCGGGTCCCACGAAGTGGTAATTTGAGTTTCGGAAATGAGAAGATATCACGCGGGGTCTGATATCTGGGGAATACGGTGCTTGTTTAATTAGTGCCGTTTTTTTGGTCAAAAATTCGTTCACAATGATCGATCGACGAACTGATATATTATCGTGGTGCAAAATCCAAGTGTTATCCTTTCACAGATCTGGTCATTGGCGACGATTTTTCTCTCTCAAACGTCTCGTAACACTCTGGTAATACTCTTTATCGGCCGTTTCGAATGAGCACAACATCATATTAGAAATTGCTGAGCAAAAAACGTTAACTTGTTCTTAATGAGGCTGTGAACAAACTAAAATGACAAATCGCGCTCAAAATTGACATTAAGCTAACTGACAGTAGTAATAACTTTGAAAAAAAAAAGAAAAACGTTTAGCTGGAAAATTTAAAATTACAAAATCCCGATATATATATTTGACAGAATATAATATGACCCAATAGGTGAACCAAATTTCATTCGCGAATCCACCATTGCAGAAAGAAAACCTTCGTTTAGGGCAATGCTATCACTAAAATGGTGCCAAATTTCGCACATGATCATTACTCTTGAATTATTTACCACATGTTGAACTTTACCGAAATTCACCACTAATTCCCCCACAAATTATTGCACAGTGGCAGCGGCGACATCGGCGGCATTGTTTGAAACTGTAAAACATGTCAGGCAGAACACGAAGCGAACAGCATGTCAATGTCAGTGTGGACGACAATTCCGTCCATCTTTCACACAGCTACTTTCTCTCGCAATGTGTGGTGGCAATGTTTGATGCGGCCGTGAATCACAAAATTTCCCCTCTTCACAAGGTTTTTTTTGGGGGGGGGGGGGGTTGGGCTCACGCCATTCTACGAAAAAGAACGCTCTTACGTGGCCTAACCTCATCTTGTTTTAGACAAGAATAATAGGGTAACAGATAATTGTGAGTATGCGTACTGAAATTCAAGAAAAAGAAAACATAAACAAACAAAAGTCAGAGCAGAAGAGAATAACGGAAGAAATCCGAAAAGTATGCTCAATAACCGTTCACATTGAGCCCTTTTGCCAACCAAGCAGAACGAAATGGAACATAATCCTCTAGTTATTTGACAGAATCGAATTTGACAGTTCATAATCGCGCACTATTGTAAACAGCTTTGCTGTATAATATCGCTAGAAAGAATAACACTAATGAGAATATCGCACGAAAGAAAAATCGCTCATCCCAAAACAACCCTAACCGGTGTGACAAGAAGCGATGGAAGGGAAAGCAACAAAAACACAAGACAGCTGAAGCCATGACAGTGATGGAGAATATGCAACGAAAAGCTACGCTACTACTCAATGAATGGATGCAGGAATTTAGTAATGAACCAGCTTGCAGCAGGGTTCTGACCTAGTTGCATAGATGTCGTGCTTATCGATTGATGAGTGTCAAACAAACAAAAAAACATTGAAGCAAAATAAAGTTTGTTTAACACAATTTTTCACCAACGGTTTCACCACTTATTTATCATTAACAGCACACACACACAGAGCGAGGAGATGACAAACGAAATTTCGTCATTATTATTGCCGCCGCTTTGACACATGAGGGAATTGCCAGCCGGAGTGGAACACTTTTCACTTTCGCACTTTTTCGAAGAACGAAAATAGAAATATTGGTTTTTTTTCGGGAATGTATCTTTATTAATCTCTGTGTGTGGGTGTAGGTGCGTACGTCTCCGTATGTTTCTCTGTGATCCTGTGTTTGCCGGTGTCTTTTTTGTTGCTGTTACTGTCGGTTTTTTCCTCTCTGTTTCGGTTTATTTGTTTCTTCATCTCACTGTTGGAAGCTAATGAATGCCGGGCATGAGTAATGGTCTTATCTATTCACTTATGCACTTTTTTTTTCGTTTGTTTATCAATTTGTTATCCCACAGTTTTCATTGCGCAGTTCGGATGAAAATGAATGCGATAAGAGTGTTTCATATTTTTAATTGGAAAAAATAATACAACAGAATTGGAAAAAAAAGTTGGTATCGATATAATGTCAGTTACTATCACTTTTCCAAAAAAGAGAATAAAATGTATTTCGGAGAAAAAAGTGTGAGTTGAAAACAGGGAAATAGTAGAGGTAAACAAGAGGTAGTTTCTTTTGCTATTTTTTTTCTTGGTAAAAATATACTTTTTAGAGGAAAAAACGTAAATCCTTACCCAATGTGTAGTCCCAACTGGAGTCCGTGTCGTTTTTGTAAACATTGAGTTTTTCTGGCTGTTGGTTGTTGGTTCATGATGATTTATTTTGATTTGGTGGCATGATGACGGATTTTTTGGGATTTTTTTGTTGTTGTCGAGAGAGAGGCGGAAATTAGAGAGAGATATCGTGTTGTAGATGTTTGTTGGCGTGGTGTTGTTAAGTTGTTCAAATTGATGTTAATTTTGGTTGCAGGAGAAAACATAAAAGATATGGAAGAGAAAAAAAAAGATTGAAACGGATGGAGAGAAAAAAATGAGCGAACCAAAAAACAATAAAATAGGTTTTTGTATTGTATCTGTGATGACAATTCGTTTGCTTTTCTAATCGTTTTTTTTCTGTTGGATTACTTCGTTTTTTTGTCTTCCTCTCATCCTCAAGCAACGAGTAACATAAGAGCATCGAACAAAATTCTATCATTTACCATAAAAAAATCTATTAGAAAAACAAATCCAATTTTCAATTGTACAAAAAACGTGAAATTCGTGAAACAGGAAAACTGAACTGTAATAATTGAAGAAAAGTAGAGATAGAGAGCCAACTGACAAAAGTGCGTCACTTTCTCGCTCCGATTCATTCTTCTTTGTTTTGTTCGTTTCATTTGAGACTCTTCTCGAATGCGTGCGCGCGTTTTTTCATTGTTTTTGTTTTGTTTGTGAATGATTCTAGGAGCGAAAAAAGGACCACCGGTTAACATGTGCGAAATTACCTTGGCGTAGTCGATCTTCAGGGTGCAGCAGCCGGAGTAGATGTCGCAGCCGTTCAGCGCCTCCCGGGCTCTGGTGGCAGACTCAATGCTGTCGAACGTGCGCAAATGCGAAAATCTTTGGGTTAAGGAAAATTCGACAAAAAAGTAGTTTTGCTGTGAAAGAAAAAAAAGGCCTCGGCCTAATCGAAAATTTATATTCAGAGTTTTTGTATTGTTTCAGAGTATTTGTATTGATTATATTTTGAATGGCAAGCTCAATCAATTACGATGGTAACCACTCATTCCCAGTAGTAAAAAAAACAAAAACAAAAAATCATTGCAATTGATTATTCAATAAAATAATTCGTAACAAATTCAATTCAATTCGGTTATTTTTTATTAGGAACAATGATGTGAAAATACAATGACATTTTTCTTAACCTGAATGAATATCTAATCTGTATAAGTTGAATCGGAGAATGTAGTCAATATTGAATTCTGTAATAGTTACACTATTGTGTAACTATTCATCTTATATTAACATATAAGATGTCGGTTCTGCTTGTTCAATGCGTGTAAATTAAAACAATCTTCACGAAAACGAGAAAACAACACAAAAAGCGGAAAAGGACGGGAGGAAATGAGAAAAATTAGGTTAAATTTGAAAAAAAACTGAGAAAATATTGAAAATATTGGGAATTAAAAAAAATCAGAAAATCGTAAAAATGATGAAAGTGGCAAATCGAGAAGAAAGAAAAATAAACAAAAACGAGCACAAACGAAAGAATCGAGAGAAGGCGAGATGATTAAATAAAAACAATGAAATTGAAAAAAAAAAAGAAACAATTGAACAAATGCTAAAATCAACCATTTATCAAATTGAACAATTAAAAAATTTCACAAATTGAAAATGTTCTATGTTCAACGAATTAAAAAATTTAATAATGAATTGAAAAATTTCTCAAATCGAACAGTTCACCAATGTCTTCTTCTTGAATAGCGTTAACGTTCCCTTGTGGAACTTTTGCCGTCTCAACGTATGCATTAACTAGCGTCATTTATTAATACTTGGTCGAGATTTCTTAAGCCAAATAACACGCCATGAATGTATTCCGAGGGGCAAGCTCTTGAATACGCATGACCACAGTGCAAGTCGAAGGAAATTTCTTTGACGAAAAATCCCCCGGCCAGAACGGGAATCGAACCCGAACACCCGGCATGATAATGTGAGACGCTAACCACTCGGTCACGGGTGCAGTTCACCAATGTGATCAAGGTTTTTAACCTGAAAAATTTGACTACCTCACAAAATTTAACAAATTGATAAATTATAGAAATTTAAAAAGTCAACAAATTTTTAGAATTGAGAATATAACAAATTTATAAAATAAAATTGCTTGCTTCCTAACAATGAAAGGAGCCATGATTAGGATGCTTTTTCTCCGAAAATGGGTAAGTTTTCTCCGTGACAAAGTTTTTCGCTGAATTGGCTTAACTTCCCCTACCGATACGTTCGATGCCTTAACTTGTCATAAATTGAATCCCACTTTAATTTCAAACCCGATACAAACTCCCGAGCTCCTTCGCAAGCTATAACTATCATTCACGGAATTGGTGCTTTATCCTTTACACGTGTTTCCACTCAACGAACACACCATACGAGCGCGCGTAGAATGCGTAGAACGAACCTTGTTTTTCGGAGCAACATAAACATGCGCCAAATTGGAATTTAATTTCTCTCCTCAACCGGAAAGAATCCTATTCGCAGTTCGTTATCCGAAAGTCAGTCAGTTTTCTGCACGTGGACCATGTGTAGAGTTTCTCGCTTGTTTCCCCTCCCACCACGGCTTCACGCTAATCGCGTCACTAATTTGCATTCATATCACGGTAGCAGCTGGCTGAATTTGTAAACAAACGATCTGTGTTGAACAGCACATCAACTTCTTCCATGGGGTATAAACGAAGGAGAAGAACATATCCGCGCTAATAATCATAAAAATAAAGAATAAGGCGCTTCTGCTACTTCTGCTTCCCCCCCCCCACTCAACCTGGTTTCCGGTTGAAAGCCAACGGAAGAAAGGATAATTTGCGCGTCCCATGAGAACGCTACTTAAAAACTGTCAAAAGGCGCGAATTATCGCCATTCATTAGAAAGAGAGAGGAACACGCGCAGAAACAAAAAAAAAACAAACTTTTCCCACTCTTTTTTATCCATAACGATAATGGAGGCCCCCTCCAGCGAGGTGTGAAGTTGCCTCGGTGTATTGGATTCACTCTCGTAAAGTGTTGTAGGAGGGGAGGGAGATTTTAACTGATCGCTCTACTGCGAAAAAAAAGATGCAAAATCGTGGAGATTAACGCGTCGAAAGGTTCCCAACCGGGTCGAGCGGAGTCTAGGTTCAACTGGGCAATAGTCTATTCATCAGCAGAGGGCATCCTGCGTAATTGAAAGGCAGGATAGCGACCTCTTCTCTTTGGGTTTAAGATATTATTCGATTATGTGTACCCGAAGTGAGTCAATTATTCTTCATTCCAAACGGAAACAAGGAAAAACGCACGCGAAGGGAAGGGACGGAGTCAACGATGTAGGCAAAGTATTGTTCACGATGATATTCGTTTCAATTAGTTCTACGTGAAAGATCATTAGTTTGTGTTGTCAGTAGCAGGCAGGCATGGCAGGCATTTAGGGTTGGTAAGGAGGATAGCTTCATCTCGCTAGATAGCCACATTGTTTGCGGCTGCCGCGTTCCGGCTTCGTGCGAAACCATTAGAGTGCTTTATTAAACATTATCAATCAAACCCACTTAAGTATGCTGTCTAATATCTTTTTCTGCCCGCCCATTTCTAGAGGCCATACGAACGTCAACTGTTTAATATTCACTTACTTTGCTTAATGAATATTTTTATGTGCTCATTTAATGGGTCTCTTTCCTTCCGGTTTAGCCGTATCTTGGTTTTGGTTATGATTCTAAGCGTTAAGATGTTTTAGGGTGGTTTCATATAATGTTTACGCGATATTTGAAGTCATGTCAAATGAAATATTTTAAATCGGTGCAATCAAAGCTTCCATCTTGATGACATTATAATCAAAGGCGATGAGACCAATGCGAAGGGAAAAGAAATCCATAATTTTTACGTAAATTCTGGTTTTTTTGGACACAGTTAGAACTGAGTTTGATCGAAAGTGCACCGATTTATCGATAAATGATTGGCGTTTTGAAGGAAATTATACCCTTATGCCTCTTTCATGGAAATTCACTCTCGCCTCTATTGACCAAAACAATCGTTTTCACTATCTTGTCCCGGGGAGAATTTTTCCTGTAAAATGTAAAATCATTCGCCACGGACATAAAAAGATTGATATGAGCTGGTTCCAGATCCAGACTATAAGGTGAATGCATGAAAACCTCCTAACTATCGAAGCTTCTGGCGACACACTCTCACTCTCACTCTCACTCTCACTCTCACTCTCACTCTCACTCTCACTCTCACTCTCACTCTCACTCTCACTCTCACTCTCACTCTCACTCTCACTCTCACTCTCACTCTCACTCTCACTCTCACTCTCATTTCTTTCACTCTCGCTTCATTCACTCTCACTTTTTTCACTCTCACTTTTTTCACTCTCACTTCTTTCACTCTCACTCCTTTCACTCTCACTTCTTTCACTCTCACTTCTTTCACTCTTACTTCTTTCACTCTCACTTCTTTCACTCTCACTTCTTTCACTCTCACTTCTTTCACTCTCACTTCTTTCACTCTCACTTCTTCCACTCTCACTTCTTTCACTCTCACTTCTTTCACTCTCACTTCTTTCACCCTCACTTTTTTTACTCTCACTTCGTTGACTCTCCCATCTTTCACTCTCACATCTTTCACTCTCACATCTTTCACTCTCACTTCTTTCACTCTCACTCCTTTCACTCTCACTCCTTTCACTCTCACTCCTTTCACTCTCACTTCTTTCACTCTCACTTCTTTCACTCTCACTTCTTTCACTCTCACTTCTTTCACTCTCACTTCTTTCACTCTCACTTCTTTCACTCTCACTTCTTCCACTCTCACTTCTTTCACTCTCACTTCTTTCACTCTCACTTCTTTCACTCTCACTTCTTCCACTCTCACTTCTATCACTCTCACTTCTTTCACTCTCACTTCTTTCACCCTCACTTTTTTTACTCTCACTTCTTTGACTCTCCCATCTTTCACTCTCACATCTTTCACTCTCACATCTTTCACTCTCACTTCTTTCACTCTCACTTCTTTCACTCTCACTTCTTTCACTCTCACTTCTTTCACTCTCACTTCTCACTTCATAGACTGCAATCCATCGAACATCCCAGAACATCGACTGATTGAAAGATACTGGGCAATCGTGAATGGAAAACCGAGAAAATCCTTTCCTTTCAATTTTCTAAGACTTAGCTTCACGATACGCAATTTTCACGCAAATAATGAGAAACACTTCGCCAAGCTGTGAGAAAAAACTTCGTAACAGTAAACCGAAGATATCGTGTGAACCCGCATGGGTGTTATCAAATGTAAAACTCGAGCATTTTGCTAAAAATGGTTTACTAAATATTCTTTGATATAGATATGAAGTTGTCCTATTCTTCATTATTGAATAATAATCCCTGATATGAGAATAAATTAAAATGATTTTTACAGGGTTTCCCAACTTTAAATTCCGAAAGTAAATTGAAATAAAACACCGATTCAAACCGGTCAAATGGCGGTCTACATATTTTCTCATATCCCCATTAATATGGGTATCAAATGAAAAGGCTTGAACAGTAGATCACAGCAGATCACAAAATATCAAATTACTTTATTCAACGGTTCTATTTAGCTTGAACTGTTTGCATGTATGTTTGTATGTCTGTAGGGTTGTCCCAAATTAATAGAAATTTGACCAATAGGAGCTGACCGAATTTATAAAACACTTTTATCTCTGCTGTCGTTTTAAAACTGCTTATCTTGAAAAATGCAATTTGGCCGCCGCTACAAAATAGCTGATTCCATATCATCTAAAAAAAAAGTTGATTGAGATAAAGGGTGTGTCACATCAAATTGCATCACGGAAAAAACGCTGTAGAAATTTAATTTTTAGGAATTATATCTTCAGCTTTCGCTTATAATCAGATAAGAGTGTATAGATCACGTTGGCCATGCTTCACTGTCAATTTTTCATAAATTTGGAAAAATGTCGTCGAACGAAAAAGAGAGTCGTGAATTAATCCTGTGCACTCATTTCGAGAATCCGGAGTTGTCACATCGGGACATCGGTAAGATGCTGGGAATCGTCCAATCCACGGTCAGCAGAGTACTAAAACGATACTTCGAGAACCTAACCATCGACCGGAAGGTGAAGAACGGCAAAAATGGATGCTCCGTCAGTGAAAAAGATCACAAGCGCGTAGTTAAGCAGTTTAGACGTGATCCGAGAAGTTCGGTCCGGGATGTCGCCAATAAGCTGAATTTGTCAAGTTCATTCGTCCAGCGGACCAAGCAGCGGGAGGGCCTGCGTACATACAAGGTTCAGAAGGCTCCTAACCGCGACGAAAGGCAACACATGGTGGGGAAGACGCGAGCCCGGAAGCTGTACACCGAAATGCTGACGAAGCCGCATTGCCTGGTAATGGACGACGAAACCTACGTCAAAGCGGACTTTCGTCAGCTGCCGGGCCTGTTGTTCTTCTCCGCAGAGGACAAATTCAGCGTTCCGGAGGAGATTCGCAAGCAGAAACTATCCAAGTTTGCCAAAAAGTACATGGTGTGGCAAGCGATCTGCTCTTGCGGAAAGCGGAGCGCCCCCTTCGGGATGACCGGCACGGTAAACGGGCAGGTTTACCTTAAGGAGTGCCTACAGAAGCGCTTACTACCACTATTGAAGCAGCACGAGGGCCCGACCATCTTCTGGCCGGATCTCGCCTCGTGCCACTATTCAAAGGACGTGTTGGAGTGGTACGAAGCCAACGGGGTCACCTTCGTGCCAAAGGAAATGAACCCGCCCAACGCGCCGGAGCTTCGCCCAATAGAGAAATATTGGGCGATTAAGAAGCAGGCCCTCCGGAAGAACCCAAAAGTTGTCAAATCGGAGGCGGACTTCAAGAGAAAATGGATTTCTGTTCAAAAAAAAACTACAACCTGACGTTGTACAGAACCTTATGGACGGAGTAAAGAGGAAGGTGCGAGCATACGGGCTTGGGCTCGAAGTATGAATAAAAAGAAAATGCCAAAAGTTGTTTAATAGTTTTTATTTTACTGTCTAAAATTTTCAAAAGGATCGGTCTACTGGGCGAATTTCTACAGCGTTTTTTCCGTGATGCAATTTGATGTGACACACCCTTTATGTGTATCAAACGAACGAATTTGACTTGGAGAACACACTATTTCTTTTCTGCAATCAACTAAATATCGGTATCAAATGAAATTATTTGACTGATATAATACAGTACAATGGTTTTATTGTACAGAAATACTCTAATGAAACAGATAATGTACTAAAAACTAGAAAATGATTTTTTTTTATTTTAGTCTTATCAATGGCCTAGACTAATGAAGGAGAGGTGTGATAACTGCTACTTGCCTAATTATTTTCTAGCTTTAGTACATTGTTATGTTTAATCACAATGAAACCGTTTAACTTAAAAAGGTTTTTTTTACTTTTTTTTTCTAGTATGCTTCTTCCTCCATCACCAGTATGTGCCAGCAAATATAGTAAAAAGAGAATACCAACGATAAACCACTATCACATAGGAAAAAAAACAGGTTTCATTCTTTGCCGTCGCTCATTTCAGGGCCACATCCATAAATCGTGTGTATGTGATTTTGCGCACGTGGCGAAAATTTTCACCAGTGCGCTTCCATATACTCTATACTCCACGATACAAAAAAAATATTCAGGATTCCATGCCGCCAAGATTCATCATAAATATTGCGTATGTACCGAGCCGATCGCAATTCGCCCACTTGTGAAGAGGAGCCCTCGCGGGTAATGATTGAATTTTTTTTTCACCCGATAGGAGGGCAACGATAATAAATTAAAAATTATACGTCAGCTGTGGAAGCTGTGTGCTGCTTTTTTTTCCATAATGGCGTTTATTCTACGTTTAACCTACTGAGAGCCTGAGTGCACGTGTATGTGTGTGGCATTGTTATTATGACACAGTATCCGCTCGGGGGAGAGATGTAATGCCGGTTATGAAAACGTTGCACGGTTTCCGCAAAATGAGAGTCATTATTGTCATCTTTGATAAATTATATTGCCACATGTCGGTATGGGGCGGCGGAGTAAGGGCGATTCTTCCTTTTCGAAAGCAGCGATGGTTGTGTTTGTTATGAAAACGGGAACATGAAATTGTCCATACATTTAATGTAAACACCAAAGGATCTGAAATAAACACCAAACCAAACACCAAACAGTAAACACCAAAGGAGTTGAAATAACTACCTCTTGGAGGTCAGAAGCTTGAGTATTTTTCTTCCTAATATAAAATTTGAAAGTTATTAAGGCATCTCACTTGAAATTCGTTAGCTCTCGAAACTTCAAGCTTCCATCGCGGCAAGGATCAAATTATAAAGCAACAAGAAGCTTCGCGTCAAAATTTAAGACTTTCAAGAATGAGGAAGGATTAAAAAACGGGGCACTTCCTCGTCAGTCAGTCCAATACCACCGTCAGTTGTAAACTGTTTAACCAGCTTCTTCCGAGCAGCTCGCCCCCACAAAACACTGACGGAGAACAAAGTCTCATTACCTAGGCGGCTTCCTAATCCAAAAAATGGCACCATCCTACGGAAGTATCTTCTCCGCGCGTAATGCGAACGCACGAAACGGAATTAACATTCACTTTACGACCCCTCCTGGTGGGGATGTTGGTGGCCGGAGGTGGAAGGCTTTTCTTTTCCGTCCACGTCCACCACCCAGGGGAAGTGGAAGTGGAACGTAGATTTCATCATCAAAATTTATCTTTTCACCGATATTCAAATTCATCCCCCGCCTCCCCCAGTTGTGTCTTGTGTTTATTCATCTCCCAAACTGACTGTCTTAATCCGCTTTGCCGAGGTCATTGAGGGTTTTCAAGAAATGATTTTCCTCTGGATAAAAACAAGTGAAACTCAACCTTGTGTTGGAGAAATTTAATAACTTTGAAGAACTTGCAAAATGTTATTAAGGGTTGTGATTTTCGGTGAAGATTGGAATTTTTCAAGAGTCTCGAGCTGTATTCGGGTTACATTTTCTTCGGGTAACCGATCTAACAGAAATATATTCCCGGGATTTAGAATTCTGATAAAATTCAGTCTACTTCGATATTGATTCTTCAATTCAACATGTTTCAACATGATCTTTGCCACATTATGTTGCTGGTAGAATATATTTCAGTCGTGTATTTTCATCTTTCTCTGGTTAGAAAGTCAAATCTGACGATGTTCGTATTAGCAGCTCGTACGGCCCCGTTTAATTCCTGTCACCAAAGGGGAACATCAGCAACGCAACTCTCCACTTGAGCAGTTGTGGAACTGCAGATTCGACAAACAGCCAATCGATTTTGCACCAAACCTTCCCCTTTTTTATGAAATTTTTGTACAAGCTTTGAAGATAGAAACTCAGAATCTGAAGAAACTGAAGTTCTAGTTTTTCGAACTTTTCGGGATTTATTAAGATAGCATTTTATAAAATTTTGAAATGAACAAATGAACAATAATTTCAGTGACATACTTTCTACTGTTTTTTCAAACATTCAAAATATAAGTAAAATCTATGTCTTATGTGGGGTTAAGATGGACTGATTGAGAGGAACATCGATTGTATCTTTGGAAACTTTCAGTTGAAAATAACATAATTCATATTGTTTTACATAACATAAAAAGATTTTGAATGACGTTTTTCATTTTTATATAGGAGTGTAACTTCAGGAAATTCAAAACGAAAATTGGGAAGATATAAACGATATACAGGTCGGACTCGATTATCCAGGATTCGATTATCCGGAATATTTTATTTTAGATTTTCGGAAATTTTGAATAATTTGTATAATAATTCTATAATGAAAAGCTAATATGGGTATCAAAAGAAAGGGCTTGACTAGTAGAATGCAGTCATTTATGAATAATGCAAATACAAGATGGCGGCCACTACAAAATGGCGGATTGCATATTTTCTTAGAACTTCATCAATATGGGTATCAAATGAAAGGGCTTGACTAGTAGAATACAGTTATTTATGAAAAATACAAATCTAAGATGTTGGTCACTACAAAATGGTGGATATCATATTTTCTCAGAACCCTACCAATATGGGTATCAAATGAAAGGGACTAGTAGAACACAGTTATTTATGAAAATGAAAATCCAAAATGGCCGCCACCGTAAGATGGCGCCATATATATTTTTTTCACAACCCCATCAATATGGGTATGAACTGAAAAGGCTTGACTAGTAGAATGCAGTTATTTATGAAAAATGCAAATCTAAGATGGCGGCCACTACAAAATGGCGGATTTCATATTTTTCTCAGAACCCCATCAATATGGGTATCAAATGAAATGACTTGACTAGTAGAACACTGTTATTTATGAGAAATGCCCAAAAATGTATCAAAAGAAAGTTCTCGACTAGTAGAACACGGCAGATAATGAAAAATTCAATTTCAAGATGGCCGCAGATGGCTTTTTGAATGATTTCATTCAGCTAGACCTGTTTCTATGTATATTTGAATGTTTGTTGGGTTGTCTCACATTAATAGAAAATTGACCCCGCTCCTGTTGAATGATTGATCTGAAATTTGGAACATACATTTAATTCTACTGTCATTATAAAACTGCGTATTCTAAGATCTTGAAAAATTCAATTTGGCCGCCGCAAAAAAATGGCTGAATGGCTTGATTTGGAGAATACACTACACTATGAACAAAATAAATTCGAAAAGGTCGCCGCCACAAAATGGTCGACTATGTATTTTTTGCAATCCCCTCAATATTGGTAACAGATGAAATAATTTGACTAATAGAATACAGTACAGGTCGGACTCGATTATATACAGACTCGATTATGTGTGATTCGGTTATATACAATTTTGGACTCGATTATATTCAGTTTGGATTTTTTTTTATATTCCAAATATGGCTTATTTCATGAAGAAATGTAACCTTTCAATGTTAAGGTGAAGTTTAAGTATCTATTACATGTACAGTGGGGTAAAAATCGAGATTTTTGAAGATTTTGCTTGAATTTTCACCAGGAATTGTTTATACCGATATTGCAGACAAATTAAGAAAGATAGAAGATGTGCGTCAAAGAACAAATTGTGGAGCGGTTAAAAAACTTCATTTTAATTGATAGAAACAATCTTGTTGAATATAAATTTTTAGGATAAAATTAATAATAACACATTACAAATTATTAACTTTTAAGTGTTTCACTTCCAAAATGTTATTAAAATTCACTAATTTAGTTGTTCCACTACTATATCCTGTACTAAATTCTCTCATCATTCAAATGAAAGCATCAGAATCGTCTTCCGTAGCGTACTTTTTAATGTAGAGCCAGTTTGAAGCAACAGAGTCCGGAGCAAAAACAAAGTTCTGTAAATCTATCATTGTTGAAATTCGAACATATGTGTAGGAGAATTTTTTTCATCAAATATGATCGTCTATCACCTTCTGTGAGAATCTGGATAATTTTTTTTTTCATGTGAGAAAGGTGTTTTCTGACTTTAAGGGGATGAATCAAAAATCAAATTCCTCTTTTATGTTCAAAAAACGATAAATACATGCAAAAAAATAAATAAAGAAAAAAAAATGTTTTGACTCGATTATCCGGAGGATTCGATTATCCGGAGTGAAAAAAAAAAATAATCGATAACCGGATAATCGAGTCCGACCTGTATTACTAAAAAAATGTTACTTTGATAAATAAATGGGAGTTTTTTCCGGCAAGTTTTTCGCGCAAAACACAAATACTGAAAAACATCAAACAATGAAATAATTTAACGAATAAAATAGGAACGCTTTCCTTATTTAACTACCCATTCGCATAGAGCCAAAGAATGGTTGCCGTAAAATACGTAATAAAATACAAACGTTGAACAATGACACAAATCTACGAATAAAATATGAATGCTTTTTTGATTTAATTCATCGATCGCATACCTTCACAACGTCATTAGTAGTGTTTCATTACACATAACTCGGGCATCAAATTGCATGATTTGGACGTTTTCTTCGTTCTGACCTTTTTCTTTTCGTGGTGAACAAAGCGAAATTGACTGATTTATAGTCACAGAAAAAGGGGAGAATACCGAGTTTATTGTGTTTCTATTTGGCTACAAAAGTAAACCAGCGGACTTTTCCGGAACCACCAAAAATTTTCTATCATTTTTGGAGCTAATTTTCAAATTCAAAGCATCATTGTAAAATAATATCCGAAATACGAAACCAGCGAATTGGCTGAAATAATTTCGTCAACAATGTGCTCAGGTATCACATTTTCGGAACACACTACTGAAGTTCCAATAAAATCGAAGTGGATCGGTTTAGAATTGGCCGTTTTTCGATTGATTCTTGTACAACTTCAATAATTTTTTTATTGGAATTCGTGGAAAGGTCTTCCTGGTACTCATAATCTTCCACCATCCTGCCACGGGATGAAACCATATCGTTATTTTATATATTCTTTTCCTCCGGAAACGCATTTGATTCTCATTCTTACTTATTAAAAAAAACAAATTATGAAATTTATTCTTTTCCGATTACATCGACAAATTTTCTACCCATTCCATGGATGGCATCATGATTCGTTGGGCAGCAATTCCATTAAAACATTTATTATGCATTTCTTATTGAACGAATTTAGAGCTATATTTTTCCATGTCGTCCTTATGTTGCATTCACCCGCGTATGATTGATCTTCAAAATTTAGTTTTGCCGAATAAACAAATTATTAATAATTTGTAACTTTTGAGCCGCTGAACAGACATACCAACACAAATGAGAAAATGTCAAAAGTTTGTTTTCTAAGGAAGATACGAAACTGCAACTTCATTGGCTACATTCGGGTGAAACATTTAAAAAATAGGCTATTTTATGCTTTCATAATGGACACTTTTTAGCTATAATTCAATTTTTGAGTGAGATTTTTAACGGTATATTTAAAATGTTATTTTTCCTGAATAATTCATAGATTTCCCAACAACTTTCTTGTGCATCATATTTTAATTGAACATCTTTTTGTCGAGTTTCGATTTATGCAGGAAAAAGTCAACAAATTGTTTATTGTTATTATGTAAAAGGTTTAAAATATTTGGTATCCATTGTTTTGAAGCGTACAGAACAGAGAAACCATAGATGATAATTTTTAAAGCTTTTGGAGACTTTTTTACATTAAATATCGACAACTCTGGAAAATATAATGTCTTTATCTGATTTCATGTAATTAATTCCTCAAAACAAACAGGTATATCTTTATTTTAATATTTTGTGTAGACGAAAATTTTTCGCTTTTTCATATTGATTGCGATCTCTTAAAATCCAAAGTAATCTAAATTTTCTATGTTTTCGCCAAAAAACAGACATTTGATATGCAGTTTAATATTTTCTCTCAAAAAGTTCTATGAAGTTTTTCATGTAAAATTGCATGTAGATTATACAGGGTGGGCCATTTAAAGTGGAAGCATCTGGCAACCCCATAACTTTTGACAGAGATGTCAGATTAACAAATGTCATACCGCGTTGGAAGCGTCATTTCAGTACAATTTTAACCATGGAACAATACACACCTAAACAACGCGCTGAAATTGTTCAGCTGTACATTCAAAGTAACTTCTCAATTGTGTTAACTAAACGTGCGTGGAAAAATAAAAATAAAGTTAAAACATCGCCTGGAGACAACACTAAAGGGTGTGTCACATCAAATTGCATCACGGAAAAAACGCTGTAGAATATTAATTTTTAGGAATTATATCTTCAGCTTTCGCTTATAATCAGATAAGAGTGTATAGATTACGTTGGTCATGCTTCACTGTCAATTTTTCGTAAATTTGGAAAAATGTCGTCGAACGAAAAAGAGCGTCGTGAATTAATCCTGTGCACTCATTTCGAGAATCCGGAGTTGTCACATCGGGACATCGGTAAGATGCTGGGAATCGTCCAATCCACGGTCAGCAGAGTACTAAAACGATACTTCGAGAACCTAACCATCGACCGGAAGGTGAAGAACGGCAAAAATGGATGCTCCGTCAGTGAAAAAGATCACAAGCGCGTAGTTAAGCAGTTTAGACGTAATCCGAGAAGTTCGGTCCGGGATGTCGCCAATAAGCTGAATTTGTCAAGTTCATTCGTCCAGCGGACCAAGCAGCGGGAGGGCCTGCGTACATACAAGGTTCAGAAGGCTCCTAACCGCGACGAAAGGCAAAACATGGTGGGGAAGACGCGAGCCCGGAAGTTGTACACCGAAATGCTGACGAAGCCGCATTGCCTGGTAATGGACGACGAAACCTACGTCAAAGCGGACTTTCGTCAGCTGCCGGGCCTGTTGTTCTTCTCCGCAGAGGACAAATTCAGCGTTCCGGAGGAGATTCGCAAGCAGAAACTATCCAAGTTTGCCAAAAAGTACATGGTGTGGCAAGCGATCTGCTCTTGCGGAAAGCGGAGCGCCCCCTTCGTGATGACCGGCACGGTAAACGGGCAGGTTTACCTTAAGGAGTGCCTACAGAAGCGCTTACTACCACTATTGAAGCAGCACGAGGGCCCGACCATCTTCTGGCCGGATCTCGCTTCGTGCCACTATTCAAAGGACGTGTTGGAGTGGTACGAAGCCAACGGGGTCACCTTCGTGCCAAAGGAAATGAACCCGCCCAACGAGCCGGAGCTTCGCCCAATAGAGAAATATTGGGCGATTATGAAGCAGGCCCTCCGGAAGAACCCAAAAGTTGTCAAATCGGAGGCGGACTTCAAGAGAAAATGGATTTCTGTTCAAAAAAAACTACAACCTGACGTTGTACAGAACCTTATGGACCGGGTAAAGAGGAAGGTGCGAGCATACGGGCTTGGGCTCGAAGTATGAATAAAAAGAAAATGCCAAAAGTTGTTTAATAGTTTTTATTTTACTGTCTAAAATTTTCAAAAAGATCGGTCTACTGGGCGGATTTCTACAACGTTTTTTCCGTGATGCAATTTGATGTGACACACCCTTTATACGTCGATTATATGCCAAATTTATATCGTCTTGCCAACCTGCCAACTTCTTTACGACCAAAAAGTTACTGTGTGGTGTGGCATTTATGCCGATAAAGTCATCGGCCCGTACTTCTTTGAAAACGAAAATGGAGCAACGGTAACCGTGAATGGGGAGCGTTATCGGACAATGATAACCGATTTTTTATTGCCATTTGTTCGTGAAAATGAATTGGGCAATTACTGGTTCCAACAGGACGGCGCTACATGCCGTACAGCGGCTGCCACGACCAAATTATTGCGCGAAATGTTCCCCGGAAGATTAATATCGAAAAACGGCGATTATGACTGGCCACCGAGATCACCTGATTTGACGCCTCCTGACTTTTTTTTTTTTATGGGGATATTTAAAATCCAAGGTATATACTGGTAAACCAAGGACCCTGGCTGCGCTGAAAGACAATATCCGACAAGAAATTGCTGCCATATCGGCCGAAACATTGGGCAAAGTGATGGAAAATGCCGAAAAAAGGGCACATTTTACGGTCAAGGCCAGAGGCGGTTATTTACGAGATATCATAATCAAAAAGTAATTAGAACAAATCTCCTTGGACCAAAATAAATGAATTTAAAAAAAAAAAATTTTTAAATTCCACTTCTTTACTTTGCTATTGCAAAAACAAATCCTTCCACTTTAAATGGCCCACCCTGTATTAAGTTGGTGAAAATGTTATCCATTATTTTCTCGTTTGCTGGCTTTAGTGATCAATATCTCGCGTAATGTCGATCATTCAAATTCAAGTTTAGGCTCGTTGTAAAGGTGGCATTTCACACTAACAAAAATATTTTGCTGTGTTTTGTTTGTTCCGTTTAGTTGTGAGTTACAGGGTGTAGAGTTCATCAGAAAGAAAATTCGGTACATTTTACACTTTTTATTTTATAAATGCGAGAATGCAAGCCAAGCCGCCAAAATTGTGATTGATGTTTATGGTGCCGATGCTACAACAGCAAAATACGTGCAATTTTATTTATTTTCAAAATTTGTTTGATGTTCTTGTATTATTTTTTTTTTATTTTTTTTTTTTCAATATTTTTTTTCAGTGCAATACACTAAATTATGATCTCTACTGTCAACAAATGGACCGTTTGAAGCTAGCGATTGTCCAGAAACGTTCAGAATTAGCCAACAGAGGAGGTATTGTATTGCATCAGGACAACGCATGGCCACACAATTCCGAGAGCTTGATTGAGATGTTTTAATGCATCCAAACGCTGGCACCAAACGATTATCACCTTTTTCTCGCATTGGAAAATTTCCAGAGTGATAAGAAATTGGAATCAAGAGAAGATTGCAAAATCTATTGCTATGGTTTTTTTTTTACTAATAATTACCAATACGTCTATGATAGAGACATTATGAAGCTACCTTTAGAATGTCAACAAATTTTACAGCAAAAAGGTGTAGATTTGTCCCCAATCGGACAATCCGAAGCATATTAGAAATAAAATTTCACCCAAAAATAATGGATTACTTTTTTCCCAACCCAAAGTTTTTATTAATACATTTTTTTAATTGTTTTGATTTCGCAAGTATTAAAATTTAGCTAAATTTTAGAAATTTATATAAGTTTAGTATGTCCAACGTCCTAAGTTGAATTAAAACAGTATTGTAATGGAAATATTTTTCAAAAATATCTATGATATAAAAATTTTCAAAATGATATTAAATTTTTGAAAAACTTTTCAAAAGTGAATTACAAATGATATTTTTTCTAGAAACATAGCTGACTTTAAAACAGTTTTGTCACAAATTAGAGAGAATAAAGAAATGGAAAATAAAAGGAGAACCATGAAATGAAAAGAGAAGCATATTTAAGCTAGTAATGTAAAAGTTAAATGGAATACATAAGAGAAACACGTGAAATGAAATGAAAACGAAAAATACAAAAAAGATAAGTGAACAAAAGATTTGAGGAAAGAGAATTCAAAGAATGCAAGAAATAAAAGGGCTCAAGAGATTACAAGACAAGAGGAAAAATAAAGAGAAAAATGTGAAAAGAGTATGAGAAATCGCAGAGTGGAAATTTGGGAAAAAATCAAAAGAATAGAAAAAAAAGATAACAAAAAAATAGAGATGATCCGATAATCAGGGGAAAGTTGAAAAGGATAAAAAATAAAGTATAAATAAAAATACTTTATATTTCAATTAGCCTGCTTTGTTTGCATTATTAATTCTATGCTAATGAGTAAAGAAAATGGAGGTGCAAAGAAAAAATATTAGAATAACAGAATAAAAAAAAAATAAAAAGATGAAAGAGAGAGAACAGAAGAGTTATAAAAAAGAAACAATTAAAAAATAAGAGACAAGAAACGGTAAAAGAAATGAGAGTAAAATAAGAGGAGATAAAGAAAAAAAACAATAGGGGAAAATAAAAAAAAGAAATTAAAAAACAGACAAGAGATTGCGAAAAAGAGATATTAAATTGGGATTAGCAAAAAAAAAAAAGGAAGGGAGCAATGTAAAACATGAATAAAAGAGTACAACGAAATAAAATAATGGAGAGTAACAATTTTGAATAAGTTTTTTAACAGTTATATTATTCTGATTTTTCCGAGAAATTTAAACGACTTAGAGACAACTTCGTCGTATGCCACATTTGAATCAGAGAACTGAATGTCCAGCAACGATTTTTGATGAAAGGTCAATAATTCTAAACAAGCACTTATGAAAAAAATCAGTCGAAATTCGAGATGTTCGTATGGAAATGACAATTTTAATTTTGTGGTGTTGCCACTTTATACACAAAGTACAAAATAAGAAGAGGGTCAGATCAACATCGGTTGTTTTTCGGGTAATTTGGCATGAAATTCTCTCTTTAGACGGTTTATCGGTAACTAGAGTTCATCGTAAGGGGTTACAAAGGAACATAGTTAGATTCTGGGTGACTTGAAAGAATAATGTATGAAAAAGGTTTTCCAAAAAATACTTCAATTATTTATCAAAATTTCAATATTTTATAGGTTTTCGTGGATTATGCCATTAAATCAAAATGTGCACACCACATTTTCGATGTTTGTATATTTGAACTAAGTTTTTCAAGCAGATCTTGAGATAAACAGTCTCAAAAGAGAACTTAGAAAAGGCCAGCTATGAATATTATAAAATATGGTTAAGAAATGGTTAAACGATCAAAATGTCCAAGACAGAAAAATAGTTAGGGTAGTGGGGGTAATGTGGTCACGTGGAGTAAAGTGGTCACCTGCTTGTTTGGTAGTATAACTATTGACTATTGACACCGTATTGATAGTCATCTTATGTTTGATTGAAAAATTTCATGACTTTTGAGTCACCCTGTACTTCAGTGGAGCTGTTGCATGTCAAAATATAAATAAAAACTTAATTCGCTCTCTCAGCAGCCATGCGGCCGTAGTTTTGTGCGTTCCGAATTCAAGGAAATTCTAGTGAAATGAACAGATATTTTGTTCAATTTCAGCGATTGTTTCGCCAATTTTGCATTTCGTTGTTTGGGGGGCAAAGTGTTCAGTGGAGGATTACTACTGACAATGTTCTGTTTTCAAGAGCTAATATACCTTATCACCTTCTGCTCATGAAGGGGTCCCTTTTGTGGTTTTGACCGAGGAAAAATGTGCCACCCCAACCAAAACATAGCCTCATTTTGAAAAACGTTATGTGTTTCCTACTACGTTTTTGTACGTATGAGAAAATTGCAATTACGATTCTAGGTGAATAGGCCTAGTTCATTTCATACATGATCTACTATTTCAATAATGATTTAAACAAATTTGGCAAAAAAAACACGCATAAATCTCTCAGAATTCAAGTTTAGATTGTCGTTACTAAAAAATCTGCAGTTTTAGTTTGAACATAAAAAAGTGTCGTTAGTGAAACTATGTCTCAATGTGTCCATTATGTGATATATGGAGGATTTGTAACCAAGTCTTTTGTGGAAAAAAATCTAGTCATTTATGAAATAGCCGGAATCTAATTCTAGTATTTTAAAATGTACTCTGTTGTGTAGGATGTTATTTGAATTTTTTTCATAATTATTTTTGAACATCCAAATATTCCCCTAAAAGTCACTCATAGAAGACATTTTTGAGTTATGTCTATTCATTAAAAAAATAGCCCTTTCTAGAAGCTAAACCAATTTTGCAAAAAATCTCACCAATTAATTAATATCTTTAAATCCCTCAAACATAAAACTCAATTTTTCACCACTAGTCGGGTACTCTTCACATAACTCTAAAAAAAAGTAAAAAGAAGTGAAAAAATACAAATTCAAATCCCACCGGGCTAATTAGTTTACGCGTATCATAACAAATAAACGCCTAATGGCACAATTAGGCAAATCTACATAAATTACACTCCCGGCGAACAGCGAGCTTTTAATTACCAGTAAAATTTACGAGCTCACTTTGCTGCTGCAGCAGCAGCGCACCGTCTCAAATAAACCAACAAACACACTCTTAGAGTAGAGTCAGTCCAGCAGTAAAATATGATGTCCTTTCTTCTAATAGTTAAAATTTACTCGCAAATCTGTCACCACCTAAACGCTACAGCTCCTCCATGGAAGAGTGTCTGCGAAATTCATGAACATTCATCATGCTTTGTGATGATTTTGGACAGCGTAATAATTTGATTTGAAACTCGTCCAACTCTTGCCCAAATTTCACGAGGATCGTAATTCGACTTTTTTTCCCAAACAAACACTGCCCGGTACGGACATTTAATAGTTGTGAACACATATAATATAATTGATCTTTATGATCCCAGTAGCAGCAGCTGCTCTCGCGTCTCTCGTCAGCAAAATTTTTAACGAGCCAAAATAGTTTGACAATCGATGCTCGGCATACTAAAAACAGCTGTTGCCTCCCACAACAACGGGAGCAGGAGTTGCAGTGAAAATATCCTTAATAACAACGACCCTCTTCCCCACTTGTGGATGTTCTGTTTTGTTCTGGTACCGAAGCTCAAATAGTTTCACAACAAATTAGAGGAGCGTTGGAAACAAATCTCCCGTAGTTTATTCGCGCACAACGGCGACGGAACGTTCCGAAAACAGCGATAGTGGTGTCGGGTGTGGTGTGGATTACCCAACATATCCCTGACCTCTGGCTGGGTGGTTTTCTACCCCCAATAATCCCTGAGACCAGGACGAGGACGATTATAGTGTGTGTCGGGCTCAACAATTTTCAAGCGAGGCTTATCATCTGTGGGTTGTTCAACGATGAGAGTCAGAGATATAAAAATGAAAAATTGTTTCGCAATTAATTGTGATGGCGGTATTAAATGGCTCTCTCTCTTTTGAAGCCGTGTGAATGGTGGAATTCAATGGTCTGTGGCGTTATGTGTACCCCATTAATTCGCAAGGTGTCGACCTTGTTCTGCCAAATCGGGATTTAGTTACGGTATGTTGACGAAGTTGATATTTTAAATCGGAACTGGAACTGTAGAATAATCCTCAAGGTTATGATGATCGTTTTCAGTGATCCTACCAGGATTGGTGGTGGAATTGCAATGCGCATTGATTTTTCCAGTTCCCATCTGGCATATTCAAGTACATCAATTGTGTGCAATAGACTTTCGTAAACACCAAATCATTTTTTGTAAATATTTATAAAAAATTAATGAATCGACCAGAATTCTAATAAGATCAGACTCAATCCAGGCGAAAATGAAATTTCATTGATTGAAAGTCTTGAAAATGAAGAAAAACGAACAAGTCATGCACACATGAATGCAGATACATAAAGCATAAAAAAGCATATAGCAAAATTGGAATTACAAAAAATAGGAGACATGACATTCGACAAGACACTATTTCGGTACGACTCATAGTTTTTGAGATGAAAACTATCAAAAACTTCTCTTACTAAAATCAATACGCCCCTTTAAAAAATAACACTCGAGTCAAAAAAATCCCACTTGCTGGTGAACACTCATATTTCCTCCAACCCAAACGGAATACTTTCGTTCGAATCACAAATACATGTTTTGTTTTTGAAATCTGCATTTTTAGGACGATTTTATTTGGAATTGCACATAATAAACGGGATGAAAATTTAAATGGTATTCGAAATAATGGAGAATTATGATGAAGAAAAACAAAGCAGATATAAAAAAAATCAAAGAAAATGTAGGTAGAAAGATAGAAGGTAGAAAAAAAGGATAAAAAATATATAAAAAGTGATTCAGACAATAAAGTATAAACAGGGGTTCAGCAAAACAGAATAAAAAACGAAGAAGAATAAAAAGCATAAAGTGATAAAAAATCTAAAATCAATAATTAAAAAGAAATTTGAAGATGAAATAAGAAGGAATGGTTCTTTTGGCCGTGTGATTAGCAGCATCTACACTATGCCGGGAGTTCAATTTACTGGCTCTGGCAGAGAGTTTTTTCATCATACAATGTTTTTCCGACTTCAAATAATAAAAGAAACAAGTTCATTCATTTGTAGACGAGGAAAAACTTGTTCCAAATAGGAATAGACGTTAATCAAATAGAAGCACGCAGCACATGAGCATATTACTTTATTCTCCTTTTGCATGTTATAGGTATGGCTGCATTAGTGTATTTTTTTTCGAAGGGAAAATAAATAAATAATTTCAAGAAAAAAACAGTAATGATCATCAAAGACCCGACATTGAGATAGAAGATAAACAAGATAGAGTATCAATAGTACATATAACAGAAAAATATGAAAAATATGAAA